>NC_084503.1:15855057-16117557 GCF_024500385.1 Phyllopteryx taeniolatus | reverse complement strand
TAGCTGTTCAAGAAGTTGATTACAAGAGGGAAGAAGCTGTTGGAATGTCTACTAGTTCTAGTTTGCATTGATCGGTAGCGCCTACCTGAGGGAAGGAGCTGGAAGAGCTGGTGACCAGGGTGGGGAGGGTCCAAGAGGATTTTGCACGCCCTTGTCTTAGTTCTGGCAGCGTGCAAGTCCTCAAGGGTGGGTAGGGGGGTACCGACAATCCTTTCAGCAGTTTTGATTGTCCGTTGCAGTCGGAGTTTGTCCTTTTTTGTAGCAGCACCAAACCAGACTGTGATGGAAGAACACAGGACTGATTCGATGACCGCTGTGTAGAACTGTCTCAGCAGCTCCGGTGGCAGGCCATGCTTTCTCAGAAGCCGCAGGAAGTACATCCTCTGCTGGGCCTTTTTGAGGACGGAGTTGATGTTGGTCGCCCACTTCAGGTCCTGGGAGATTGTAATTCCCAGGAACTTGAAGGTCTCGACGGTTGACACAAGGCAGCTGGACAGCGTGAGGGGCAGCTGTGGCGAAGGATGCCTCCTGAAGTCCACGATCATCTCTACAGTCTTGAGCGTGTTCAGCTCCAGGTTGTGTCGGCCGCACCACAGCTCCAGCCGCTCCGCTTCCTGTCGATATGCAGACTCGTCACCGTCCTTGATGAGGCCGATGACAGTGGTGTCATCTGCAAACTTCAGGAGTTTGACAGTCGGGTTCGCTGAGGTGCAGTCGTTCGTGTAGAGAGAGAAGAGCAGCGGAGAGAGGACACAACCTTGGGGCGCCCCAGTGCTGATGCTGCGTGTGGATGAGGTGGCCTCCCCCAGCCTGACCTGCTGTGTCCTGCCCGTCAGAAAGCTGTAAATCCACTGGCAGATGGCAGGTGAGACGCTGAGCTGGAGAAGCTTGGATGAAAGGAGTTCAGGGATGATGGTGTTGAACGCTGAGCTGAAGTCCACGAACAGGATCCTCGCGTAGGTCCCTGCACTGTCGAGGTGTTCTAGGATGAAGTGCAGTCCCATGTTGACTGCATCATCCGCAGATCTGTTCGCCTGGTAGGCAAACTGCAGGGGGTCCAGCAGGGGACCTGTGACACTCTTGAGGTGGTCCAGCACAAGACGTTCAAAGGACTTCATGACCACAGATGTCAAAGATGTCATATATATGTGTATATATATATATATATGTATGTGTATATATATATATACATATATATATATATATATATATATATATATATATATATATACGTACACACACACACTTACACCGTATATACTGTGTTGGAAATTCCAATCTTGTCTCAATGGGTTTTTTCATACAAAGAGGTATTTACATGATATAAACAAAAGGAGACCGTGGGAGAAAGAAGAGGGAGAAAGAAGAGGGAGATGAGAGAGAGGGAGAGATGGCAAGCCCCCACTCTGAAGCCGAAACTCAAAAAAAATAAAAAAAAATAAAAAGATTATAAGGAAGGTCCTTCAGTCAGATTCAGTAAAGAAGATTCACACACATCCCAGCCAGCTGCATCCTTATCAGGAGACAACAGACAAAAGAATAGCTGGCTGTTCCTGTCTAAGCAACGTTACACTGAAAGTGTAACAGAGTTATGGAACCATAAAAGAATATGTTTTAAAGGAAATACATTAAATATTACAATTGCTAATATAAGCAATCTTGTCAACTCAATCCCACCTCTTGGTTATACTGTATAAAAGATTATTAATTTAACAAAAACAAAATCACTAAGTACTGTATCCTGTATACGCACAAAGCAAGGTCTTTAAAGACATGGATGAGAGAGTTTGGTGTTGATAAACTTGACTAGCATGTACATTTCTTCAGAATGTTACACAGTGATTAGGTTTAAGGAAGTCTTGCATAGGTTGTAAATTAATCATGCAATAAAATTAGACTGAGGAATTCTGAATCTATGGTTATCATTCATAATGTCATCTAAGTAGTTTGAGTATAAAGGTCTGATCACATGTAGGACAGTGTTAGCAGGTCTCATAAAGCATGCTAATAGTATACTTACCTCTGTGTATTTGTTGCAGTTTCACAACTTCCATATGACAAAGAGTCAACTTCACTTCCGGTCTCTTGACTTATTGTGTAGAAGTGTTTAACTAACTGGATAGCAGGGCCAGGACATAAGAGGTGTTAGGTGGTTGAGGGGGCAGAATTAGGAAAGGAAGTTAAGGTTAGGAGGAAAGAGTGTTAAAAAGTTGGGAAATGGCAAAGGTGACGTTACTGCATCCTGAGACATAACGGTAAAAGCGTAACAACGCGATTAAGAGAGCGTGACACATGAAGGGGGTAAAGTAACCTAGTTATCGGTACTTTTACAGTCCAGCTGCACACAGTTATCTTTAAGTTATTAAGTTAGCTTTCGTTATCTAATATTAGTTATCTTTAGGGAATAGGACTGAGTGCATGCACAACTTGGGAGGTCAAAACATAAGGCAAGGATGCACACACAATTGCTGTCTGAGCGGAGTCATACCAAAGAAGTGATAATGGTAGAGGTGCATGCAAAATAAATCGTGATAGGTGTCACATCTTTGTAAGGTTCAAAACTGTGTTGACTGTCAAAAGTGGAAGCATTGTTACACACATGCCAATAATTATGACAATTAATGCCAAACCACAGAGGTAGGGTTTGAAAACCCCTTCAACATACTGGAGACCTCATCTTCTTTCTTCTGCCGAGTTGCGCAAGCGTGTTTGTGTGTGTGTGTGTGTGAATGTGCGCACGTCAGTTCAGGTGATTGGTCGTTGCTTGACTTTTATGACCTATCTTCTGCCCTTCTCTGACCTATTGACATGCAATCAGTTGCTAGCACCGATTGTAGCAACCAGTGTTATGCTAACAATGACTCTTCTTTTCCAGAGGTGATTTATTCAGTCATCAGGCTGATTGACTTTTCTTTTTTTTCTTTTTTTTTTCTCCTGTTCGGCTGTTAGGTCAAGCATAATGGAGGATCTGTATTCCTTTTATGCCGGAACAGTTGTACTGTGTCACAGTGGAGTTTTTTAAGCTACCCCTGTGGTTTCTTAGTATAATAATGGGTATTTATTGAGAATCAGAGTCGATCAGTCGAACAGAACAAGGTTTCTAGAGGGGAATGAGAAAAGAAGACAACGACAAAGCACTAACTTTAAACAAGATAAGAAAAGTAAATCCTTATATATCTCGAACAGTGATTTACAACCTCTATGGAGCCAAGGCACATATTTTACAATTGAGAAATCTCACAGTACACCAACAAACACAAATGCCACAAAAAGTCGGTACATTAATTACTGCATGTGCTTTCTGCCATCTAATAGAATAGCATTTATTTGTTCTGTCTGTGGCGGCACGGTGGACGACTGGTTAGCACATCTGCCTCAGAGTTCTGAGGCAGATTCAAATCCCAGCCCCGCCTGTGTGGAGTTCGCATGTTCTCCCCGTGCCTTCGTGGGTTTTCTCCAGGCACTCTGGTTTCCTCCCACATCCCAAAAACAAGGGCAGGGGATTGAAACCCGGACCTCAGAACTGTGAGGCAGACGCTCTAACCAGTCGTCCACCGTGCCGCCCTCTTTTGAGCTATTACTTAAAATATTATAATTTCCCACGGCACACTTGAGGAGCGCTCACGGCACACTAATGATCCCCGGCACACTGGTCGAGAATCACTGATCTAGAACAATGACAAATTAGTGTTGTATGGGGCAGTAGTGCTCCACTCTATGAGGGAAGGACAGGACAGATTGACGTTCCCTGATCAGTGAACATGCAGCCCGGTCAGGTTGCTCCTTTCAGTCGTGTTGATCATTCGCGGTCGTAGTGATTATCAGCTTTTCAGGCCAAACTTTTTCGGGGCCATCCGTTGCCCAAGGTGAAGGAGGGGGTTGGAAGTGTAGTTGGAGGTGGCGGCGTTGGAAGGAAGGAGGTCAATCGTGGGCTCACGAAGCTCTTGATTAGCAGGGAGGAAGAACTTGGAAGGCCTGGCCAGCCGCTGATGTCTCAATGTCTTTCTCGCCGGGTTTGATGTCGTGTATGGGTCCCTCGGCCGCTTCATGGCACTGCTGAGAGGACTTGTTTCCTGAAATTGGTTAGTCGATAATGTGTAATACCTAAAGAATTTGTGTGTCCATCGACAGACCTGGCATCGGCAGACCCGAAGGAATTGATTGCCATGGTAGTGGAGGATTGTCTGCCATTCTCCATTGTAGATGGGAGTGGGTTAAAAAAAAAATGTGTGAAATCACTGAACCCATCTTATGTACCCCCTACTCGCCAGGTGTGAATTTAAATATATCGAGTACAAGTGGTTCTACTATTGCTTGTGAATTGTATTTATTGATTTGATTTTTATCTTGTATTTAGGCCCTGAAAGCAATGGTGGAAAAAAATATGATTGGAAGGAGAAGGCTAAAGCCGCTGTAATGAAAAGCATCATCAGTGACCCTTACTTCAGACATGTGGACCTCCATCAACACTGATGCATTCCTAGCCGTCACTGTCCATTTTGTCGATGAAAATACCATTGTTACAGTCTGTTGTGTTAGGTGTTACGCACTTTCCACAATCACACACTGCCTTAAATTTGGCCAGTGTAAAAAAATACCTTCTTTTACAGTGGGGCATCAGTAACAAGGTCACCTGCCTAGTCACGGATGGAGCTGCCAATATGGGTGCATGTGCTAAAGAAATGGGAGTTCGCCATGTCATCTGTGTGGCACAGTCATTAAATCTGATTGTCAAAAAAGCACATAATTCTAATGAAGAACTATCAGAAATAAGGGACAAAAGCAGGAAGATCGTTGGATATTTCAAGAGCAGCACTACTGCAAAGGTAAAATGTTTTTTTCCCCCATCTTTGTCTCTCTCTCTCACACACACACACACACACACAGACGTGTATATGTATGGATAAATAAGAATAATTTGCTGTACTTGTAGAAGAGACTATCGCAGGTTCAACTGCATATGGGTCGGCCTGTTCTCAAACTGATACAGGAGGTGGAGACACGGAATAGTACATTTAATATGCTCCAGAGACTTTTTCACGAAAGGGAACTGGTTGGAGCAGCCCTGGCTGGCTTGAATACTGACATTGCTCCTCTTTCTTCCCAGCATCTCAACATAATTTCAGATTCTTTAAAGGTTCTGGCACCGTTCAATGATGCAAGAATTGAGTTATCAGAGGAAAAGTGTGTGTCCGGGTCTAAAGTCATCCCTATGCTGGCAATGCTCCATCATGCTCTGGAAGAAGAGCAAATAAATGAAGCAAATAAATGTAACCTTTAGGTATGGTGGACAATATATTTTATAATTCAAAATATCTGTCCCTTTTTGCATTAGTTAATTATGCATAGGCTATTCACATGTAACCATTTTATTGTTCAAAGCTACATGAATATGCATTGACCTAGTGAGAGGTTCTCGGTTCCAAATTTCCTGTTTAGAGTGTTCATGTTCTAACATTCCAATAAATTACATGCATTTTTTTAAAGGCTAATTTAAGACTCAATAGTCATAATGGAAACATGATTAACTGACGATCAGTCCAGGGTGTACCCCCCCTCTCGGTTTAAGATTGGCTTTAGCTCACCCGCGACCCTAATGAGTACAAGTGCTGTAGAAAATGGACGGCTGCATTAATGTCTTTGCTCTTATACTGCCATCTGCTGGTCAGGATTATACACATTGATAATGTTTTAGGACAACCTTACAATAGAAACGATTGTTGTTGTTGTTTTTAATATCACTGCCAGCTTTGTGTGAAGGATTAAAAAAAACAAATCATCAAAACCTGCTACATTTGAAACCATTAACTCAGCTGACAGAAATGCATCTCATAACATTTCTGCTCTCAGTCGTCTAATAACAACCAGCATGCTTTTCCTCTAGTCGGCTCTTTTCAAATGTGGAACATGTTTTCTGGTAAAATAGTGCTAATCTCATTTTAAGGAGAGCACAACAGAAACCGAGATGACAATGTATTGAGGTTTTACTGTATTTTATTGACAGACACAATAGCAAGCCAGGTTGAGACTAAAATATTAGAGTGGTTAGAGTGTGAGTATGTCTGCAGGTGCATGCTGGGTATCTCCCTGTCTGGGAACAGTTGATTCAGTGCAATGCATCTCTCACACAGCAGTAGCCAAAAAGATTACCTGCCAGGCCGACCAGTAATGAAGTTTCTATTGACTGAGCCCACCATAGGTACTTGTTTCTGTCTGCCGACTGTTTTAAAGTTTTTGAGTGCATTAGTTCAATTTTTAAAAGTGTTTCCAGCAGGGTGTCAGTTACCAATGCAAAAAAATTTAAGCAGTTTATCCATCCATCTATTTTCTGAGCCGCTTCTCCTCACTAGGGTCGCGGGCGTGCTGGAGCCTATCCCAGCTGTCAACGGGCATGAGGCGGGGTACACCCGGAACTGGTTGCCAGCCAATCGCAGGGCACATCGAAACAAACAACCATTCGCACTCACAGTCATGCCTACGGGCAATTTAGAGTCTCCAATTAATGCATGTTTTTGGGATGTGGGAGGAAACCGGAGTGCTCGGAGAAAACCCACGCAGGCACGGGGAGAACATGCAAACTCCACACAGGCGGGGCTGGGGATTGAACCCGGGTCCTCAGAACTGTGAGGCTGACGCTCTAATTAAGCAGTTTAAGAAAGTCTAATTTAGCTTCATCTGGGTCAACAGAAAATCAGATTTTTATTTTTTTTTTTTTTTTAGTTAAATAATGTTTAACTTGGCAGTTTGGAAAAATAAATAGGCAACAACGTGAGAAGCTTATAATTGAGAGGTTGTCATCTTACTTTTTTTAAAATTAATATTACTGTATGTTCGTGCCTTTATTTATTTATTTATTTATTTATTTATTCATTCATTCATTCATTCATCCATGCATCCCTCCATTCTCATTTGCAATGCCAACCTGGCTGCAGACAGCAGAATAAATAGTAAGAACCTATAAGAATCCAACATTTTCCTTATATTATATCCATATTGAAGTACAAGCTTATTTCAATTTTGGTCTTTGCATTTAATATAGAAGATAATTTGTCAGAGCCCGACTGAATTTGAAAGACAGATCAAGTCCCCTGTAGGTTGAAAGTGTGAAAGGTCAGACAGAAACATGTAACATGTCTGTGCTTTACCATTTGCAACTTTGAACTTCAATTGTTTTTGTTTTTTGGGGGGTTATTGGGTGGGCTCGTCAGGGATTGCTTTGCTGGAACTTGCCATGACTGTTGCATGTGTCATGTTGTGCGAGAGAAGCAAGAAGAATTTCAAGGGAGGGAAAAAAGAAAGTATATGTGCATTCATAGATTTTAGTTTGGGGTTTATATGCCTCAAGAAGAACCTGATGCAAGAGAAAATTGAAGAGCCACAGACAAGTACAGTATCAACTCTATTTGAATTATAAAGAAATTATAAAAAAAATATGTAATTTTCCTTTTACAGAATGCATCTAAATTTTTAAAATATGATGTCGAGATTTGACTTGAATTTTCAGAATGTCTTAAAAAAAACATTTCTTGGATGATCTTTTTTTCTGTTCACAAAAGATCAAGTGAAGCAAGTTATATTGTAAAGATTTAGTAGTGATCGCTGATCACAATCTTGTATTGAAATATGCCAAGTAACATGAAGGGAAAGGAGGACTTGGAAGACTGCCAGTGGTTTTGAGAGAACGAGACAGAGATAGAGAGAGAAAGTGAGAGCGCTTGGACAAGGACAATTATTTGTGCAAGCAAACTGTATTTAACACTTAATTGTCATAGTGAGAGCATATCAGCTTGTGGAATTATATATATGATTATTAAATAAATAAATCAAGAGGCACGCTAACTATTCACAAGATCATCAATGACACTTTATTAACAGTCCATACATTCTGTTCATGCTCATTTGAAATATCAACAACAGAATATTTGGATCGAGATTTAGAGATCATCTTTCAAATATTTGTGTATGATTTTCCATTCTTTAAAAAGGCACAGAAATCATTGACACCTGGCACAGTGTGTGTGAACTGTGCCGCAATGAAGTGAGATCGCATTTATGTCATTTTAATGTGGTCTGTCAAAACAGGTTCTGATAATTTCAAAGGATTATTGTGAACCATGAGCATAATGTAATGGATAGAGAAATATACTATGGCAATATATGGCTTCAATTGTCAGAGCAATGATACACCTGTTGAGGCCAATAAGAATATCCACAAAAACATGATGATGATGATAGTGATGTCGTACGAGGAGTACATCCTGTGGTGTAGGCGGTGGTGTGGAGAATGGGGGTTGTGCAATTATATCCAAAACACCTAATCTACCTTGAAAGCAGGGATCCCTCTTTGTTGAGTGTGTGGCCCTTTAGTTTTCAGGTCGTTGCCGAGTGCTTCCAGGTGAGAGGTCGAGAACAGGGATGTAATTAAATGAAATAGTCTACCTTGTCAGTCCGATTCTTTAATGACATAATGTCCATTGTCTGACCCTGGGCATCTATCCATCCATCCATTTTCCATACCGCTTATCCTCACTAGGGTTGCGGGCGTGCCGGAGCCTATCCCAGCTATCTTCGGGCAAGAGGCGGGGTACAACCTGAGCTGGTCGCCAGCCAGTCGCAGGGCACATATAATAAATAAATTGTGTATATATATATATATATATATATATATATATATATATAAATTTTTATTATTATAAATTAACATTGCAAAGAGAAACTATGCAGCAAAGTTGGAAAAACAGTTTAGCGCTAACGACTCTAAATCAGTCTGGCATGCATTCCAATCGCTGACAAATTACAAGCGACGATCCCCCCAAGCTGAGAACAATAGCACACTAGCCAACGACTTGAACACCTTCTACTGCAGATTTGAAAAGGACGCTACTGATCAATGCAAATTAGAACTAACAGACATTCCAAAAGCTTATTTCCTCTTGCCATCAACTTTTTAAACAGCTAACCTACAATTCCATTGCAACATGCTGCCAATTTTATTTGTCTTGAGTTTGTTGTCACATTTCTGTCGGGCCAATTATACATTACTCGTGCACTCAGTGTAATAGTCTCGCCACGATGCACTATTTGCATATCTGTTGTTGACCAATACTTGCCACTCATGCCAGAGTAGCATTTGCACCACTTGCACACTGACTGAGGAGTATCTGCAACATTTGCACAATCAACATTGTCCCAGATTATCGCGCTACAAGTCACTTTAAACTGCATACACTCCTTGAAGTCTCTGCACCCTTTGCACAATGGTCATTGCACCGGACTATTGCGAGATTAGTCATTCGAACTGCTCTAAGTGGTAGAGGACTCTGCATCTTTTTCCACAATTGTCAAAAAATAAATAAATAAATAACAAAAAATAAAAAAATTGTACCGGCATTACCAGATAACTAGCAACCCTTTATTGCTCAGTGACTGTTTTTCCTCAATGTCTTTATGTCTCAAAAGTGTCTGTTGTCGTACGAGAGTGGCTCCAACTACCGGAGACAAATTCCTTGTGTGTGTTTTGGACATACTTGGCAAAATAAAGATGATTCTGATAAACAAACAACCATTCACACCTATGTGCAATTTAGAGCAATTTCAATAAACCTACCTCCCATGTTTTTGTGATGTGGGAGGAAACCAGAGAAAACCCACCGAGGCACAGGGAGAACATGCAAACTCCAGGCGCGCCCGGATTTGAACCCGGGTCCTCGGAACTTTGAGGCAGATTTGCTAACCAGTCGTCCACCGTGCTATCCTGGGCATACATGCCCATCATCATTTTCCATCCATCCATCCATTTTCTGAGCTGCTTCTCACTAGGATCGCGGGCGTGCTTGAGCTTATCCCAGCTATCATCGGGCAGGTGGCGGGGTACACCCTGAACTGGTTTCCAGCCAATCACAGGGCACATACAAACAAGCAACCATTTGCACTCCCATTCACACCTAGGGGCAATTTAGAGTCTCCTATTCATGCATGTTTTTGGGATGTGGGAGGAAACCGGAGTGCCCGGAGAAAACCCACGCAGGCACGGGGGAGAACATGCAAACTCCACACAGGCAGGGCCGGGGATTGAACCCCGGTCCTCAGAACTGTGAGGCTGATGCTCTAACCAGTCGGCCGCCGTGCCGCCCAATCATCATTTTGTGAGGGATAATTACAAAACATACGCATTACAAATGTATATATGTAGCAAATCAAGGTCCATCATTCACAAAGATTACTATGACCTACACTCAGCTGAGCGCAGAACTCTCTCTCTCTCTGTGTGTGTGTGTGTGTGTGTGTGTCTGTGTGTGTGTGTGTGTGTGTGTGTGTGTGTGTGCGCGTGCATGCGTGTGTGCGTGTGTGTGTGTGTGTACGTGCCTTGTATTTGTTTGGCCATCTGTTTGTTAGTTTTATAACAAAAATCACTGTAGTGAACATTGCAAATACACAGTTGTGCACACTGAAGCAGTGGGCTACCTAGTTAGCAAGCAATGTCCTGATTCATTGAGTATAACAAACAAAGGGGTGGTTATACTTCGTTGCCCCATTATAGCTACATACAGTCGATGGGCAAGATATTAGAAACATATCTCAGTATGATGCAGTTGATAGCCACAAAAACATTAACATGACATTGAGCTGCCAATCAAAATGGTCAGTATATCAATAATAAAAAGATATATGACAGATTTCTAAACAGCAACAGCTATTATTTTTTTTTTCTTAATATTCTACAATGCCAATTTCAAGTACTAAACAGACCCAAGCATTTAAAAGGAAAAACAGCACTGCACAACTTTGAAAATTGGATATGACAAACCTTCCTCAGCTGTTTGCTAATGCAACTGCTCTTCAGTGGTACATCATTAGGATGCCGTTGTTGTGCTGTTTTTATTCAGATTGCTGGAGTGGTCCGATGTGACAGCGTGGTGTCAATGTTATACAATGGACATGCTCAAGGTCATATCTGACAAGACACCATGGCAGAGCATATCAGATTGTAGGGAGGGGACCCCGAGGAAGCACGGAAGAAATAAACACCGTATGTCCTCCGCTGAATCTCCTCCCTCCTTCCCTTAAGCAGGGACCTTGAGCATACATTTGTCATATTGTTTTGATTAAGATAAGATCGTTTAACGACCCCCCAAAACTCAATTTGCACCAATATGCAGCTGTGTTTGTAAAGTACTTTGTTTTTCGTATAGGCATGAGATTGTTGAGGTTATTGTGCATGAGGACAACCTACACAAAACCAATATAATTGTATGGCAACAGACTCTCCAAGTGATATATGTCCTTCTGCCCTCTGAAGAGTTAGGGCAATGGAACAAAAGGAAGAATATGGATTTCTAGGTGTCCTTTCGATGACATCTTTATTACTTCTTTCTGACATTAGAGTCCAAGGAAACTGCCACAGAGGAGTTTGTATCTGTACAGTATGTGTGTTAATATGTTTACATATACTCACTTGCCACAATATTAGGCACAAGTGAACCCAATGCAAGATTCCTTCTTAAATGGCTAGTTTTTATGTAGATTGCCAGAGAGGCATTTATTAAACAAAATGTTTTTTTTTGTTTTTTTTTTACTTTGTAATTGAAAGTGATGTACAACACACAGTATGCGTCATCCTGCCCCTGACTAAAACAAAAAAATCAACATTTTTACATATATGGGTGGGTGGAATGGTGGACGACTGGTTAGGGTGTCTGCCTCACAGTTCTGAGGACTGGGGTTCAATCGCCGGCCCCGCCTGTGTGGAGTTTGCATGTACTCCCCGTGCCTGCGTGGGTTTTCTCCGGGCACTACGGTTTCCTCCCACATCCCAAAAACATGCATGGTAGGTTAATTGACGACTATAAATTGCCCGTAGGTGTAAATGTGAGTGCGATGGTTGTTTGTTTATATGTGCCCTGCGATTGCCTGGCAACCAGTTCGAGGCGTACCCCGCCTCCTGTCCAGCGCTCTTGTGAGGATAAGCGGCGCAGATAATGGATGGATGGATGGGTTGTCAATTGTTCTGTACTAGGTTGTGAGGGTGTATCTAATTTTGTGGCCAGTGAGAGTATATTGGGCTGGCTTGCATTCCAGGTCCTGCACCAGAATTGATGATTCTGAACATGGAAAAAGGGAAAAGGTTAAGGATAAATTACACACAATGAGATGAAACTGGAAGAAACGATAGAGGAGTTTTAAGAAACAGTAGGGCATTGGGGAGGTGGGATATTGGATGGACAGGGTACTTTCTCTCCCAGGGGTCAAGCTGTCAGAGTGCCTTGGTATATTTGTTGCCCCACCTTTTCACCGTGACCTTACATTAAGCCAAGGGGAAACAAGAGAGAAATGTACATCACGTCGGACACCTCTCTTTCTGTTACACGTGCCGACCTGTCAGTGTGTGTATTTGCATAGAAATGGTGCATCTCTCACGATCAGTTTGCACCACAGGCTTTAACCACGAAAAGCAAACTCTGGGGACTGTTTCACTGATGCCCTGTTTGCTGCCTCTAAACTCCAAAGCCTTAAAGTTTTTACCGGCATATGAAATTGGAGGAATATAAAATAAACTGTGAACTATCCCCCCAGCAAATGTAAACATAACTTTATAACTTCAAGAAGTTTTATGGTTTGTTTGTTTGTTTGTTTTTTTTGTAGGAGGGGAAGGCAAGTGAGGAATATATACAGTTAGTGAGGAAAATATACTGTATAGTGTCTTATGACTGAATGGAAACGAGTTTTGTAAACTTCTAGACCACTAAAACATTCCTAAACCAGAAAACTTGCACCATTACAACGTGTTTAAAAATTGTTTTGGAAAGTTCAGTTCTTGCTGTTCCAGTTGCATGTCGTAGTTACCAAGAATTGATAGAAATTTTATCTAACATTGTAGCCATTCACTCATTTCATCCATCCATACATTCTCAATACCGCTTATCCTATTCAGGGTCATTGGGTGCTAGAGCCTATGCCAGCTGACTTTGGGCGAAAGGTGGACCACACCCTGAACTGGTCGCCAGTCAGTCGCAGGGCTCACTGCGACTTATTATTCACACATGTAAATAATGAAGCCTTCGTTGAGGTCTGTGCTCTTTGAGCGATCTGATTAAAAACAATGACATTTTTACAATGCAGTATGTGCTACTGCCACCCTTAAATGAGGATTTTACAATGTCCCTACATTTCTGCAGCACTATTTTTACCTCTTAGGTCAGAGTGTACCTGAAACAATTGCTAGAATATTATCATCAAAGAAGGATGATACAGATTTCCCCTCCTCCAAACATCTGCATGAACACACATTTACATAGCAACTCCCACACTACCCGTTATTTATCACCCATTGTTGCGGGAGAGCAAAACAAAAAGACCTCCAAATGATGAATGCCCCAGCAGCCTGTCACAACTATCCTCCCTCTGTTAGATTGTCAGCATCGTTTACTCCCACCATATTTCCTCACTTTCCTAATTTAGTCGCAAGGTGAGAGGATGCTGTGAAGCTCCTAAAAGTCCTTTGGCTCCAGATGTCTCGACCAGATGTCCCATTATTTTTGCAGTGGTCGGATGATTGTATTTTTTATCTGTTTCAAACACTTGGCACCTTTATTAACACCCATGCCCATACACACTGACATAAACACACGCATACTGTGCACAAAAAAACAAAAACATTTCACGGTTTGACACACAGAAATAACAACTGAATGAAAAGAGATTTTTATAACTTATTAAAACACTTCCTTAATAAAACATCATAAGTGTTTGGACAGCATTAAACAACTTAATTTGAGTTGTAGCGTTCGAAATTTCCTGTGCTATTTTTACAGAACTTAAACGAGCAGGCAATGGAACTCTCAACACATAATTAGACTCCAATTTGTTAGAGGAAGCAGTGCAGTGTAAAGTTAGTAATCACAAACTTCTTAAGGAAAATGTTTATCCATAAGAAAGACAAAAAATGTGTGTGGTGTATTGTGGTCAAATATTAATTGTACATAGAACTGGTCCACTTTCAGTTTTTTATGGTGTTTATTGTTTACTGACAATACTAAATTCAATCATTTATGACATTTTTACAAATTTTCATTACATTAACAGGAAACATACAGCCCAAAATAACAACTGTATCAAAATTATTCCTTTATAAAAAACAATGACACCTGGCTGTAGTTAAAAGAAGCATCAGGTTAATGATGGCGTTTGTGGTTAAACCACCATTAGATGGCAGTGCAGCACTGTGTCAAAAAGTGTGACTCACCATTAGGTGTTTGTGTTGTCACTGCTGGTTGCTCCTTATCTTATCTCCTCTCAGATCCGTCTTTCTTATTGTAGCATTGGAAGATAAAACCTGCCAGTGCACACTGGTATCATTTAGGGATCTGTTGCTGTTGACAGCACATGGATAGCTAGAGTAGTGATAAAGGAGGTGTGAGGTGTGAGAAGAGGAGAGAAGAGGAAAATGAGAGGACAAGGCACTGGCAAGAAGTGAAGGAGGGATGAAGATGAAGAAGAAGATGTGAAAACGACAGACACAGCCGAGTAATTGGCCTATGTTGCGGTGCAAATGCAACCTCATCTCCATTGCAGTCCTTTGGAAAGTGTACTCTCTTTTTCTACCTCCTTCCCTCTGCTTTTTCTGGTCCTTGACTCCTTGCTTCTCCACACTCATTCAAAGCACTTCCTGTCCTTTATCACCTTCTCAAGTTCCATATTCCTTGCATGCCTTTGCATACTTGACCTCTGGGCTTGTTTTAATCCGACACCTCTGGGGAATGAACATCAGGGACGAGCCCTTAAAAAGGTCAGAGTGCTACAGCCCACCCACAGGGACTTCTGTTCATCTACAGTATGACCTCTCCATGCTTTCAGGCTGCTTGAAGGTAGGAGAAGGGACAATGCCTAAAGCTTTACTAGTCTCTGACATTAGTTCTTTAGAATTTTCAGCTATTACAACCTCTCCCTCAACAGGACACACTATTCCTATACCAAAAGGACATGATCTGTAAAAACAAAAGCGTTAAGACACATTGGGTGTCATGGCAAGGTGTCCCAATACTTTTTTACTCATACAGTTTAATTTTACACAGGTGTGGACCAGATGACTGTCTATTGGCAAGCCATTAGCTTGAAAGCATGTGTAGGCCTACCAGTCGTCGCAAAACTGATCCCATCTAATAGTGATACAACAAGTGATCGTACTTTATGGCGTATATTAGCCGTACACGGCATCTCATTCTGTCCTTTTTATCTGCCACACTATAAAGCTTGTGTTTGTATAAATGGTCCTATAGTTTAAAAGCCCAAGATAAATGTACTATAAACAATGGATATAATTTAGTAGTACAAGATTATACAGCACATTACACTGTTTTATGACAGCAACAACACACAACCTTGAACTGTAAGATATTACCTGACTTGCATTAACTTGTGTGCTGAACCACCCTACTGGAATCACAGCACACTGTAGTAGTGCTCTTATTGCTGAAATACTCACCAGTGTCAAAGACAACAACACAAGAAGTGGGATACTGAAATGATATAAGTGATTACCTATGATACCAACTACAAAGAGAATACCGAGACAGGTTGACGTTTGAATGTAAACAAACAACTGCAGTTTACAGTTGTTAGCTCATCCGTTGCTTAGTAACACACATATATACAGAAGGAATGAATCAAATACCCTGTCCAATTTAGTCCTCTTTCTCGCTTAACTTAATTTCAGCCCCGGCTCTCTTCACTCTCCATATCTCCCCTTGGATGCACCTCGCCAAGGGGATGCTGGTCACTTCCATATTTGGGCGAAGCTCCCTGCAGTTGTAGCATCGTAGACAAATGATATTCTCTGCTAAAACAATAAAACAGTTTATCCATCCACCCATTTTCTGAGCCGCTTCTCCTCACTAGGGTCGCGGGCGTTCTGGAGCCTATCCCAGCTATCATCGGGCAGGAGGCGGGGTATACCCCGAACTGGTTGCCAGCCAATCGCAGGGCACATATAAACAAACAACCATTCACACTCAAATTCACACCTACGGGCAATTTAGAGTCGTCAATTAACCTACCATGCATGTTTTTGGGATGTGGGAGGAAATCGGAGTGCACGGAGAAAACCCACGCAGGCATGGGGAGAACATGCAAACTCCACACAGGCGGGGCCGGACCTCAGAACTGTGAGACAGATGCTCTAACCAGTCGTCCACCGTGCCGCCTAAAACAGTTTAGTATGGTTTAAAAAGAACAAAGGTTAGAAAGTACAAATAAAGAAGACACAGGCGCACAAAACAACAATAAGCACCAATATTCTCTGCCAAAGAATGTCACAGGTAAAACCCTATAAGTAATTCAAAACAGGTTAGCATGTTACAAAACAAACAAACACTAAATGTTAAAAAGGGGCGGAGCTGTTGTAATAGGCCGCTGACTCACAGGCGGCTCTGAATTATCTCTTTACTTCCTTCAATGTAGCCCTCACGGTAAGTGGTATAAATACTACATTACTGTTCTTTTTGTTTGACTGTTAGGTCAAGCAGACTTTTTAAGCTCCCACCATGGTTTCTTTGTATTCTGATATTTATTTATTTTTACAGTCGTTCAATCAAACAGAAGAAAGATTTTAAAGGGGAGTGACAGAAACAACAAAAAGGTGCGGCCACAGCAATTACAGGACACTTCTGTCAGTCTTTGTGGATGTAAAATGGTATCAATTCACTTGCATGTATCCGCATGCACACACCCCTAGAACTCTTTCACTGGGTGTGGGGTCACGCACTTACTGCAACAAATAACTCATGAATATGCAAATCGCTTGTGTATCCCCCTACTTATACTCTCATCCTGTACAGTTTTATAATTTACATAATTAATGTCACCACACTTCAGTTGTACAGCCGGGTTCACGACCCTTGTCCTGCATGCATTTTCTTCTGTCCTTGTCCTGTTCTATCTTGTCCTGTCCTTCCCTCACAGGGTTTAGCACTACAGCCCCATGCAACACTCATATTTAACGTTTCAGTGTTGTAGATAATGTAATGATTTACTCTCATCCTGTTTACAATTAGTGCGTTGTCTTCTGTCTTTGTTTCTTTCTCCCTTCTGAAAACTTTGTTCTGTTCGACTGGTCAAGTCTGATTGTCCATCAATCCATCCATTTTCTGAGCCGCTTCTCCTCACTAGGGTCGCGGGAGTGCTGGAGCATATCCCAGCTATCATCAGGCAGGAGGCGGGGTACACCCTGAACTGGTTGCCAGCCAATCGCAGGGCACATACAAACAAACAACATTCGCACTCACATTCACACCTACGGGCAATTTAGAGTCCCCAATTAATGCATGTTTTTGGGATGTGGGAGGAAACCGGAGTGCCCGCAGAAAACCCACGCAGGCACGGGGAGAACATGCAAACTCCACACAGGCGGGGCCGGGGATTGAACCCCACTCCTCAGAACTGGGAGGCTGACGCTCTAACCAGTCGGCCACCGTGCCGCCAAGTCTGATTGTCAATATCCTCAATTATAATACCACAGCGGAAGCTTAAAAACTCCACTGTGACACAGTAAAACTGTTTCGGTATAAAAGGGATACAGATTTTCCATTCTGCTTGACCTAACAGCCGAACAGGACAAAAAAAAAAAAAAAAGAAACAACAAAAAGGAGAGAAGCTGAAGAGCTAACTTAATAATACAGGAACAGAAGACAACGAAAGACAAGACAGTAGCTGTAAATAAGATGAGGAAAGTAAATCATTTTATACCTCGTACAATGACACATTAGAATCAAGTGTTGTATAGGGCAGTCGTGCTATACCCTGTTAGAGAAGGACAGGACAAGCTAGGACAGGACTGGACAGTACAGGGACAGGAGGGGAAGCATGCAGGACAGAGGTTGTGGGCCCAGCTGTACAACTGAAGTGGGGTGGGAGTGGCTCTGTAAATTATAAGCATCTATAGGACCAGAGTGTAAGTGAGGGGATACCCAAGAAATTCGCATCGTTAGACATGCAAGTGAATTGACACAGTTTTGCATGCACAATAACTGTCAGAAGTGTCCTGTAATTGCTGTGCCTGCACGCTTGCTCCCTGGGTCCAGTTAAAATCATATCGTGACAAGATTGTTTATTTTTCCAGTTTAATAAAATTGTTTTGTTAGCGGTTGCTAACGCAACAAGTCATGATTGTGAATATTTATTTGGGAGGTCGATTATGCTTAAATCGGCAAGTATGCACAATCTCGGGGAAGGTGGAATCCTGTTGTTCAAAATACACGAGCGTTTCTGCGTAACCGAAGTCCAAAAAGATTGAACTGGTATGCATTCCCATATAGCATGAAAATAGGTGTCTGGGCTATTTTTTGTGCATTGGTGCATACAGTATATTAGATGAAGAGAAACCCATTTTATGCATCGTGCATTCAGTAAAGTATGTTCTATTGAGGACTTTATATTGTAAACTGTACTGTAAATACTGTAATTATTTTTTTTTTGTCATCCTAAATATATTGTTACATACTTGTATCCAATAATTACGGTTAGCAGACATCGGAAAGTGTTCTTCCCATTTTGTGATTGGTAAGTGCATTGATTTTGTGCATGAGATTAATTTTTAAACTTTTGAGAGATTTCTTTTTTCCTTTACGGGAGAAGCTTCACTATTAGCTTAACAAACTCCAGCAGTTCAAGGGTGCCCTGAAGTCCGAATCAGAATCAGAATCAGAATCATCTTTATTTGCCAAGTATGTCCAAAACACACAAGGAATTTGTCTCCGGTAGTTGGAGCCGCTCTAGTACAACAGACAGTCAATTTACAGAACACTTTGGAGACATAAAGACATTGACAAAAAACAATTGTGCAAAAAGATGCAGAGTCCTCTAGCACTTAGAGCAGTTCGAATGACTAATATTGCAATAGTCCGGTGCAATGACCATTGTGCAAAGGGCGCTGAGACTTCAAGGAGTGTATGCGGTTTAAAGTGACGAGTAGTGTCACAGCAGCTCCGGTGGCAGGCCGTGCTTTCTCAGAAGCCGCAGGAAGTACATCCTCTGCTGGGCCTTTTTGAGGACGGAGTTGATGTTGGTCGCCCACTTCAGGTCCTGAGAGATTGTAATTCCCAGGAACTTGAATGTCTCGACGGTTGACACAAGGCAGCTGGACAACGTGAGGGGCAGCTGTGGCGAAGGATGCCTCCTGAAGTCCACGATCATCTCTACAGTCTTGAGCGTGTTCAGCTCCAAGTTGTGTCGGCCGCACCACAGCTCCAGCCGCTCCGCTTCCTGTCGATATGCATACTCGTCACCGTCCTTGATGAGGCCGATGACAGTGGTGTCATCTGCAAACTTCAGGAGTTTGACAGTCGGGTTCGCTGAGGTGCAGTCGTTCGTGTAGAGAGAGAAGAGCACCGGAGAGAGGACACAACCTTGGGGCGCCCCAGTGCTGATGCTGCGTGTGAATGAGGTGGCCTCTCCCAGCCTGACCTGCTGTGTCCTGCCCGTCAGAAAGCTGTAAATCCACTGGCAGATGGCAGGTGAGACGCTGAGCTGGAGAAGCTTGGATGAAAGGAGTTCAGGGATGATGGTGTTGAACGCTGAGCTGTCCACGAACAGGATCCTCGCGTAGGTCCCTGCACAGTCGAGGTGTTCTACGATGAAGTGCAGTCCCATGTTGACTGCATCATCTGCAGATCTGTTTGCTTGGTAGGCAAACTGCAGGGGGTCCAGCAGGGGACCTGTGACACTCTTGAGGTGGTCCAGCACGAGACATTCAAAGGACTTCATGACCACAGATGTCAAAGCGACAGGCCTGTAGTCATTCAGACCCGATATTGCAGGTTTCTTGGGGACTGGAATGATGGTGGAGCGTTTGAAACAGGATGGAACTTCGCACATTTCCAGAGATCTATTGAAGATCTGAGTGAAGACTGGAGCAAGCTGGTCCACGCAGACATTGAGGCAGGATGGGGACACGTGGTCCGGGGCTGCCGCTTTGTTAATCTTTTGTTGTTTGAAGATGCGTCTCACATCCTGTTCATGGATGGTTAACGCAGAGGTCAGAGGTGTGATTGTGGTCGCGGGTGCGGCCGGGTGGGTGTGTGGTGTGAAACTGTCCTTTTCAAATCTGCAGTAGAAGGTATTCAAGTCGTTGGCTAGTGTGCTATTGTTCTCAGCTTGGGGGGATCATCGCTTGTAATTAGTCAGCGATTGGAATGCATGCCAGACTGATTTAGAGTCATTTGCGCTAAACTTATTTTCCAACTTTGCTGCATAGATCCTCTTTGCAATGTTAATTTCTTTAGTCAGCTGGTTTCTAGGTCGATTATACAGGGCTCTGTCCTGCGTCCTCCTTAGCTTGGCGAAGCTGCTTAAGTTTAGCAGTGAACCACGGCTTGTTGTTGTTGAATGTGCGAAATGATTTTGTTGGTACACAAACCTCTTCACAGAAACTGATATAGGATGTGACAGTGTAAGTGTATATTCATCCAGGCTGCCAGCTGAATTTTCAAAGACACTCCAGTCTGTGCAGTCAAAACAGCTTTGAAGTTCCATCTTGGCTTCATTGGTCCACTTTTTCACTGTTTTCATTGTAGGCTTTGCGCATTTAAGTTCTTGCCTGTACGTCGGTATTAAGTGAATTAAGCAGTGATCAGACGAGCCCAGGGCTGCACGAGGTATAGCACGGTATGCGTTTTTTACCATAGTGTAGCAGTGGTCTAAAGTATTATTTTCCCTGGTAGGACAGTCGATGTGCTGCTTGTATTTAGGGAGTTCGTGGTTGAGTTTAGCTTTGTTAAAGTCCCCGAGAATAATGAGGGGTGAGTACGGGTGGGGCGGCACGGTGGGCGACTGGTTAGAGCGTCAGCCTCACAGTTCTGAGGACCCGGGTTCAATCCCCGGCCCCGCCTGTGTGGAGTTTGCATGTTCTCCCCGTGCCTGCGTGGGTTTTCTCCGGGTACTCCGGTTTCCTCCCACATCCCAAAAACATGCATGAATTGAAGACTCTAAATTGCCCGTAGGCATGACTGTGAGTGTGAATGGTTGTTTGTTCCTATGTGCCCTGCGATTGGCTGGCAACCAGTTCAGGGTGTACCCCGCCTCCTGCCCGATGACAGCTGGGATAGGCTCCAGCACGCCCGCGACCCTAGTGAGGAGAAGTGGCTCAGAAAATGGATAGATGGATGGAGTCCGGGTGTTTTTTTTCAATTTCGTTGACTTGTTCGGCAAGCGTTAGCAGTTCGCCGTTCGTGTTAGCTTGAGGCGGTATGTAGACTCCAGCCAGTATGTACGATGCGAATTCACGTGGCGAGTAGAATGGTTTACAGTTTAAAAATAGCGACTCCAAATGCGGGCTGCAGTGTGTGCTGAGTTCCGTGACGTCCGTACACCATTTTTCGTTGATATAGAGGCATATCCCGCCGCCCTTTGTTTTCCCCGATGATTCCATGTCGCGGTCCGCTCGATGAATGTGAAAGCCGGGAAGCATGACGGCACCATCGGGTACAGCGTCGCAAAGCCAGGTCTCCGTGAAGCACATGGCCGCGGAACGTCCGAAGTCTTTACTGGTCTTTAACAGAAGATGAAGCTCGTCCATTTTGTTGGGTAGGGAGCGTACATTTGCGAGGTGGATCGACGGGAACGGCAATCTGTGTCCTCTCTTGCGGAGTTTCACCTGAATGCCGGCCCGTTTCCCTCTGTGGCGCCGCTTCCGTCTCCATGCGCCGAAAACCACGGACGCCGCTCCGGTGTGTAACTCGGGGGAAAAAACTGAGCGGATTTGCGAAAGTTGGTGACAGAAAGTCCGGAGTAGCCTCCTTGATGGTTAGCAGGTCTCCCCTTGTGTAAGTGAGTCGTGTAAGGTCTCCAAAGACGGACGAAAAACACAAAAACAAAAACAATACTAGAGAGCGCGTTACAGAGGCGACCATACTGGTAGGCGCCATCATGTTGGTATTCCTTTTTTTATTGCTGCTTTTAATTTAATGTATTGAAGCACGTTTCCTCCTGTTATTTTAAATTCTTGGAACAATTCATCACGTGTCATAAAAATATTATTGTTAAATGGTTGTTGTAGGTGGTCAATTCCATATTGTTCCCATAATTTAAAATAACGGGGTATGTTGTTAATTTCAAAATCTGGATTGTGCCACATTGGGGAGAGCATACTGGGAACTAATTGAGATTCTGTAGCTTCTAGACTTTTCCACCATGCCGTAAAGGTGGAGGTGTATACATACTACATTACAAAGCGTGTGTTCAGTTTATCCATCCATTTTTTTAATTTTCTTCTACATTTTGTCCTCATTGGGATCAGAGGTGAACTGGAGCCTGTGCAGAGGCAGTACAACCAGGACGGGTTGCCAGTCAATCGCAGGCACATTTAAATTTATGGAAGACGTTTTTTTTTTTTTTAAATGTGGGAAAAAAAAACTTACAAACATGCAATGTCCACAATGGAGAAAGCCCAGATTCAAAACCAGCAACTCTTGACTTTGAGGCAGACCTGCTAACACTACACGACCATGCTGCTTGGTTTTCATTTGAGTTTTTTTGTTTTGTATTCATCTGAAGGGACTTCATTAATTATTATCCAAAAATAAAAGCTGTGAAAGGCCAACATTTCAAATTGTTGCATTTCACATTTTTGTAATCCCAGCCTCCACACACCAACACACTTTGCAGACATGCATAATTGGATCGTACATACTGCTCACAAAGGGGATCCCATCTGGAGGGTATGTTTATGTGTTCATGTTTGTGATTTTGTGTGTGAATTAGTGGGTAATTTTTCTCACAGGCCACCCTCAGGCCCTGAGCTCCATTTGCGCCCATCCATCAGCCAGATGAGTTGTGTCCTTTTCACATTGCTGACAGCGTCGGGGGAACAAAAACAAAATAAATCAGACATTATATTTGTAGATTAAGACCAGTATCAATATTAACACTTCTTTTTGCCTTTAAAAGCAAAGGAGTTGATATCCACTAATTGAATGAGGACAACAGAATTTTTTTCAACATGAATAATAGAGTAGCTTCATTCATGTTGCCATTGTATTTGACATTGTGACATGGTGAAGGTATGTTTTTCAATGACTAACAAACACTGTATATACTAGTGTTTCCTGGCTTTTATTGAGCCAAGCCACATATTTTACATCGGAAAAATCTCACGCACTCCAAACAAAAATACACAGGTTATATACCTGTGTATTTTTGTTTGGAGTGAAATATTTATGGTCTTGGCTAATGGCTAACTCAGTGTGATATCTGGGCTCTTTCGACCAATTAAGTCAAACTGGATAATTGTGTGTAGATGTCTCACAGCTCACTAATATGCCATGACACAGTGGTTGGGAATCAATGGCATTCAAACCTTAGCCACTCCATGTGCATGTACTGTTTGGTTAAAGTGAATACACACTGACAATACTACATGGGGCTGTGCCTCACCGAATGGCGCTATTCTTCTTTCCTTTATGTAAATTGTAGTTCATAGTAAACAACGATAATAATAACAGCCGTGTTTCAAATGAAAAGTTGAGAAAAATGTTTTTTTTAAATTTAATTGAATTTATGTTTTTTTAAATCTGTCCTGTTCAGCTACATGGCCATGCAGAATGGTGCATCTGTATGCCTTTTGTGCTGGAACAGGTTTGCCGTGCAACAGGGGAGTTTGAAATATTCCCTCTGCTTATTTTTTAATTATTCTGATGTTTATTGAATTATTGGTGGTTATTATAGCCACATTTCCAAAAGGCAGTAGTTTGGCCTGGTACGCTATACCCTGTTTTGGTTACCACGAGTGTGTAACTAACGGCAGAACAGCATAGCAGACAGATGCATGAGCACTGTTAATACTGTGAGATTACATGATTATAGCAGTTGGACAGCATTGTAACACACCAATGAACTCCACAAAGAAGTAAACAAATCCTCTTTCTTTCATAACCCACATCACCTTTTAAACCAATCTTTTGTTTTTCTCCCATTCTGTCACGTCCCAAAGTGCCAAACAAAGCCAGAGGTCTTGGCTAAAAGCAGGGCTTTATTTCTTGAGCAAAACCAGTCTGAGAAACGGCCTGAAAAGAAACACTTTGTTTAATTAGTAAAACACACGATGAAATACACACTGTCAGGGTCTCACAGACGTACAACAGTCAATCGCTCGAGTGCTCTTGATGGTTTTTCAAAATGTGGAGGCGAAGAAACAAGTAGGGAATTAGTTCCGACTCGAACAGACCACATTTTTGATAGGAGCCAAGAATAAAATGAGCTGCAAAGAGAAACAGCTAATGTGAAATACCACAGAAGTACAGCAATAATCAACTGACATCAGTATCTAGCTACACCCATACACATACCTACACTAATAAACTACTCCCTCAAATACTCCTCCTTCAAATAGACATCTGGCAGCAAATGAGTAAATAACAAGCTTCTCTGAATTCGTACTGGAGGCCCTTGTTCGAAGTCAAAGCTCTAAAGACTGTTCAAATTCCATTCTTATTTTAGTTTTCAGCAAGAACGGCATTCTGGAGAGCGTAGAAATCCACCAAGACCAAATTGGTTCAATTCTGTATCTAACAATAAATTATGTAGTAAACAAGAACGTTTGCCTCTGTGCTGTGATTTATCCTGCATGAAAATAATATTTCCTGGGTGTCAGTGACACAAATATCTCAATATCATGATTCAACCACCTTCACAGTGGCATTCCAACACAAAATGTAGGTTCTGTGAAAGATCAATTAATTAATTATTAATTTTCAGAGCCAGTTCCGGAATACCATTTCCTGATCACTTCAATGTTGGTCCATCCATCAATTTTCAACAACGCTTATCCTGGTTAGGGTCACGGGGCGCTGGAGCCTATCCCAGCTGACTTCGGGCAAAAGGCTGACTACACCCTGAAATGGTCGCCACTCAGTCGCAGGGCACATATAGACAAGACAAACCATTCGCATTCACATTCACATTCGCACCGTCACTGAGTGGGAACTGAACCCACGCTGCCCGCACCAAAGTCAGGTGAGTGTACCACTACACCATCAGTGACCTCCACTTCAATGTTAGTTTTAGTAAAAGCAAGCATTGCGGTAAAAAAAACATACTTCACCCTCCATTTAAAAAAAAAACATTGTCCACCTACCATGCCAGGCCATCCACACATTTCTACCTCAGTGATGAACACCAAACAAGTGCTCTCTCCCCTGCAGACAACAGTTGCGGATGCACCTCGATTTCTATCCTGCTTCCTATTTGCTTTCAAGTGCATCATATTCCCATGTCAACGAGTTTGTCCATCTTGCTTGGGAGTTTCACACCTCCTGAGCCTCTCTCGGTTTATCTCCCAGTTTCATTTCACCAGACTCTTATTTTAAAGGCCAGGTACCTAAAAGGGTGTTACGATCATGTTTGGTTGTTTTGTGTTGTGTTATATTTGGATTATTTAAGTGCCTTCCGAGAGGGACTGCATCATGCGTGTAATTTGGCATGTTCCTCGCTTGCAGTCGCCCAAATGAAAATGAAAATGAGATTTGATAAAAAATCTGCGTCACGGGTTTTCCAAACCGGTGACGAGGTGCTGGTTTTATTACCTGTCATTGGTTTTCGGGTCCATATCTAGTTGATCACAAACTCAGTGAAACAGATTACTCCGGATAGAAATAAGAAAACTTGGGTCTGCCACATCAACATGTTGAAAAAATATATTCGTCAGGATGATTGTGTCAAAACTTCTCCAGTTGTTGCACCTGTAGCTTCTGTTGAATGATAGGCATAGTTCTGTATGCTGTGCATGTCTCCACAATTCTGAGGTTTTGAGAAATTTGAATGTATATTTGGAACATCTCTCTAATTCTGCTAGATCTTACATTCGTGGCATTATTGAAGACTATTTGGTGATATTCCCTCCCAGACGAAAGTGCTTAATCTGTCACGTTTGGGGTTTGGTCGAAGGGGAGGAAGGCAAGGCAAGAACATGGAGGACCCAAGTGCAGGGAAGCAGAGAGGCAACGCAGTAGTGCAGGAGTATATAAAAAAAATTATATTTAATTCCAAAAACAAAGGAAAACAAGGATCATGAAAAAGTCTAAATGCAAAATTAACAGTGTCCAAAATCTAAACCCAAAGTAACAAAGAAACACTTGAGTAAACCCAAAACAAGAAACAAGACATGACTGATGAAATAACTGAGCGACAACGACATGGCACAGACAGAGACAATGACATACTGCAAAGACGTGACGATGACAATGAATCGACAAGAACTGAAAGAAACCAGGGAACTAAATACAAACAGATTGACGAGACAACGAGGAACACCTGGACAAGACACGAGTGGCTGGAGAGAGCTGATTGGTCGACACAACAACCAAATGAGCACACGACAAACATGGAACAAAACTAAACACAACCCAAACCAAAACACAGACCATGACATAAACATGACATTGATGTGAAAAATCACAAACCGTTAAAACAACGTGCAACGCGAGCTCATCCTTGAGTTGTTCAGAAAGGCCGTTCGAAAAAAATCCTCCCAACCGCACCTTCATCCCACCCGCATTCACCCACAAGTATGCGGAACTCAATCGCGTACTCTGCTATAGATTTAGCGCCCTGAGTGAGTGTGAGGAGGCGACGGGTGGCTTCTTTGCCCTGAACGGGGTGATCAAATACTTTACGGAGTTTGGAGGAAAAGGAATCAAATGACTGGAGTACCGGGGAGGAGTTGTGCCATAAGGAAGGTGACCATTTAGCTGCTTTACCACGGAGGACGTTAGTGACATATGCTACCTTGGATTGTTCGGTGGGATAACTGTAAGGTTGAAGGCTGAAAACCAGGGTGCAGTTAAGACGAAATTGGCTACAAGTGCCTAAGTCCCCGGAGTTGGCTTCAGGTGGAGGAAAGTGAGGTTCTTTGTAAGGGAAGCAGGGTGGCTCAGAGGCTGCGGGCTCAGAATGGGTACTTACTGGGAGTTGAAAGGATTGCATCTTTGATGAAAGGAGGGAGACCTGTTGCGAAAGGGAGTGTAGAGTTTCTGTGATTTCTTGTCCTGACATTCTATGTGGGCGCCTTGGAGGGTGAGTGCGTTCTTAAGTGCCTCCAGAGTTGCTGGGTCCATGATGGTCAGTGTATTCTGTCACGAATGGAGAGGAGCTGGACCCAAGAGCAGGCAGAGGCAGATAGGTTATGATGAACAGTTTATTAGAGAAGGTAATGGAAGTGGTCCTTGAGGTACGTTGGCGGGCAGTGCAGGAAGGCACGTGCAGCAGGCAGTGGCGAGGACAGGCGGCTGGCTTGGCGGCAGGAATTACGTAGACCAGGAGCACGGAGGAAACACTGAGGATGAGGAGAGACACAGGGGTCATAAAAGAAGACGAGGAATCGAGTATCTTACGTAAGGCAGGTGGGCCGTGGTACAGCTTGGAAAAGCTGCAATACTTTCCGGGATCAGGCAGGCTTATATGCAGGTGGTGACGAGGGCTGATTGGTGACAGGTGCGCGGCTTGAGGAAGGTGCTGGAAAGAGAGAGCGGAAGGGAGAGAGAGGGCAAGAGGGAGTAAAGCGCCACCCAGGCTCCAACAATAGTACTGCACGGCAGTTAATGACAGATTTCTTTTAGACAACTATATATAATAGACAATACAGTCACGGGTCTACTTATTTTTCCAAATTGCCCGTAGGTGTGAATGTGAGTGCGAATGGTTGTTTGTTTATATGTTCCCTGCAATTTTTTGGCGACCAGTTCAGGGTGTACCCCACCTCTCGCCAGAAGATAGCTGGGATAGGGTCCAGCACGCCCCTGACCCTAGTGAGCATAAGCTGTACAGAAAATGGATGGATGTTTTTTTTATTTCTATTTTTTAATGTATTATTATTTTACTTGTTACTAATTTCCTGGTTGTTCTTTTAAGTTATATTTAAAGTTGAGTTTTGGTAGTTGAGTAAATACTAAATTTAGAAATCAATGAATAATCATGTTTATTAATCATGATTTCAATATTCATCCATCCATTTTCTGAGCCGCTTCTCCTCACTAGGGTCGCGGGCGTGCTGGAGCCTATCCCAGCTGTCATCGGGCAGGAGGTGGGGTACACCCTGGACTGGTTGCCAGCCAATCGCAGGGCACATACAAACAAACAACCATTCGCACTCACAGTCACACCTACGGGCAATTTAGAGTCACACATTAATGCATGTTTTTGGGATGTGGGAGGAAACCGGAGTGCCCGGAGAAAACCCACACAGGCACGGGGAGAACATGCAAACTCCACACAGGCGGGGCCGGGGATTGAACCCGGGTCCACAGAATTGTGAGCCTGATGCTCTAACCAGTCGCCCACCGTGCCGCCCGATTTCAATATCAATCAAAATTATTGTGATTATCATTTTTTCCATAATCGCCAAGCCCGACAGCAGAGAGTGGCCTCAGCCAACCCACGACAGTCGTTTGGGTTGAAACACTTTCATTGCTATCCATTCAGTTGTAACAATGGTTATGGAGTCACCTGAAGGCCAAAGGTCACTGAATTATTGAATCTATTAGGAAGGGATAAAGGGACAGCATTGTTTATGGGCAATAGGTGGTGTTTTAGATCTCCCTCTGTGTTCAGAGATGGTATTTCAACCTTGTCTCCCTCACTCCTTTTTCAAACCATCTGTCTTCTCTATGCAGTACATGTACATTTTTGTCCTGTTTGTCTTGGAGGTGAATGCAGACAGCTGAGTCTCAAGCTGAAGAGTTAACCCGTCTGTATTGCGTTGACATGTGCCTGTATCTTGTCTTGTCTCCCTCTGTGCCATTCTATCCACTATTTTCCTTCCAGTGCATCTCCACATCTACAACTCTGTTCTGTTTACTCTTGCTGCCTAGTATCTTTTCCTTCATATCCCTTTACACCCTCCAGCCAATTTCCCCACAGTCCCCTTTCCAACATCGAGTTTTCTTTCGATATCATTGCTTATCTACCTTTCTGATGAGGTCTCTCCGTGTTTATGCCCACTGTGTTATTTCTATCCCCCTACCATCTTGAAACTCACTGCTTTATGTAAGGCTCCATGGCCCCACCCAGAATCACTCACTATGCTGGCTCTCACAGGGACCAGGCTGCTGAAGATTACACTCCACTGGGCAAGTTTTCTCTCTGTGGGCCTTTTCCCAGCAGATGTGGCTAATGCAACCTATTATCACTGTCCCCGCCACCCCCCTTTTATGTCTTCTTTTCCACTCCATTTTCTTCTGTTATTCAAAGTTACCTGCTGTTATGTGAGGTAAAATCACCTCTATAACAAGGACAAAAGGGCATAGGCACATCCTTTCTCTCTCTCTTACTCTTTCTCTTTCTCACTCTCTATCTGTGTGTCCAAACATCGATGCACATCCATCCAAATCAATTTAGTATAAATACATATGTATTATAGTATTAGCTATCCATCAATCCATACTGTACATCCACCCAAGCAGCTTTTTCTATTTCTTAATCTTTATCTTGTTCACAGCCACAGTGAAGTTGGAGCCTATGCCAGCTAACTTTGGGTGTGAGGCTGTGTACACCGTTGATTGTTCGCCATTCGACCACACTGCATATATAGAAAACCATTCTCACCTTAAAATTTTGAGTCTTAAATGAACCTAATATGCATGTTTTTTGGGATGTGGGAGTAAGCCGGTGTACCTAGAGAAAACCCACCTAAGCATGTGGAGAACATGCAAATGTCACACAGAAAGGCTGGAGCCCGGATTCACACCCTCAACTACATTACTGTGAAGCAGATGTTATAACCACTGTGCACATATTCCAATGGAGGGAAAATGCAAAAAAATGTCAAACATGCAGTGAAAACACAGCGAAAACAATACCTTTGCGCTTGGCAAAGCTGACCTAAATTCTCTCCACACAGTGGACAAAAAACACCATGTTCCCTGTTTTTTGGTTTTGTCTGTTTTCCAGAATATTGAGTGCTTGAGAATAACTCCAGGTTGAAGATGACTGATAATTAAAGTAAATCATAATCAACATCCAAATCTGTATTTGGCACATCCCTGTTATAGTGGACATGGTCCACTTGACTGCTGTTTTTTTTGGCTTCATTGAAAAAACTATTGTGCAGAATTCAGTGAACCACTTTACAAAATTATGGTTGCAGAAAAGACTCTTTTTTAAATGTATTTTGTCAACAACAGCAGTTGCCCATTGGTGTATGAATGGGTGGGTGAATTTGAGGCTTTGTAAAGTGCTTTGGGCACTGTGATGGTGTAGATAAAGCACTATATAAGTGCAGCCCATTTACAATTTATTTATGCTGTATTTGTAAATGCTGAAAATGATCCCTCTGATGATGTTCATTTCAGTGGCCACCTGGTTAAAAAGGTCACACGGAGAAGGTATAAGGCCATTGCAAGTCAAAACTCAAGCTGTGGTGGCCAGTTGGACAGAGCAGCAAGGGGTCGTTTCCTCATATCACCTTGTTAACCCCCTCACCGGGCTCATCTTACTGCTGAAACCCAGGAACACTTTAGAGGTCACCATGGTCACTTTCACTCTCACAGATGGCCAGAATTTATCATCATTTAAACTTCATCTGAATGAGCAGTTATGGATGTAAAGTTAATAAAATAAATTCCTTTAAGTTTTTTTTGCCTCAGTCATCAATGCCTTTGTTCAGCATCCATGGTTAAAGTTCTCAACACTCTTGCCTTCTTTTCTTGATTAAATTGTTGGAATGTACACTTAAAAAAAAAAACATGTATTAAATTTTTGGTTGCACATGATTGAAATGTGATAAACTGATGTATTTTTACCCTCTTCTCCTAGAAAATAATCAAATAATAATAATAATAATCTGTTTGTTTAACACATTTTGATCATGTGCAACGATGTTCCAATAACGTAAATTCAAAGGAATTTTTTTTTTCAGTGCAGACATTTTGAGTTGAGGCAATTAAAATTAATTCAAAGGTACAATGTAATAATATTTGTAGCACAATAAGCCCATGTTCCACTGTTTTAAGATTTTATTTTGCCTTGCCCTAAATCCACCCCTCCCGAATTGACCCACTTGTTGGGAATGCATTTTCTCTATCAATGATAAAATGCATGTTTTCGCCCTTCCTCATCTGCTTCCTTACTCTCACAGGTTTTTTGGCCTGCAGCTGTGACTGCAATACAGCTGTGCCAACACACATGACTATCCATATGAGATAGGACTAACTGGCTATTTAATGGACATCCTGACGTTTTTTTTTTTTTTTTTTTGTAGCAGCATATTCGATAAACAATACACACACACCAAAGAAAAGATTATATAATACCAGACTATATTTTGTGCAATTTGTATTTACAAATTACAAATTAAGTTGGGACTTTGTGTGAAACATAAATATAATGATTTGCAATTTTTTTTCAACATGTATTAAATTGAATACACTGGGAAGACAAGATATTTAATGTTAAAACTGTTAGACTTTATTGTTTTTAGCAAATATTCACTCATTTTGAGTTTGATGCCTGCAACACTTTACCAAAATGCAGGGAGAGGGGCATGTTTACCATTGTGTTACATCACCTTTCCTTTTAACAACACTCATTAAGCATTTTGGAACTGAGGACATTAATTGTTGAAGCTTTGAAGGTGGAATTCTTTCCCATTCTTGCTTGATGTACAACTTCAGTTGCTAGTCCAGGGTATCTATTTTTTAGTAGGAAGCCATGCTGTTGCAGCACTAGCAAAATGTGCCTTTGCATTGTCTTCCTGAAATATGCAGGGATGCCGCTGAAAAAGACGTTGCTTTTAAATTTGTACTTATAACAATCTGGATGGTCCTTTTTCTCTTTGGCCCAGAGGACACAACATAGAACATTTCCAAAAACAATTTAACAATGATATTATTGACCATAGATCAGGGTTGTCAAACTCATTTTTGTCTCGGGCCACATTCTTGGTACGGTTTCCCTCAGAGGGCTGTTATGACCATGAAACCATATAAATGTAATCGTAGTATTATACATACACAACAAAATGATTGATATCTAGTTTTCAAATCAGAAGTCAAAGAATAATAGTTTGTTCAACTATTGTTCAAGTTACTGTAAAAATGTGTCTGGTAAAAAAACAAAACAAAAAATGCTTACAATATCTTATTATTTATAACATTTCACGATGTGAAATTTTGATACAGATTTTGTCAAGAATCATGGAAGTTGACGCAAATGATTTGCTTTCTCTGGCCACATAAAATGATGTGGCGGGCCAAATGTAGCCCCCGGGCTGTGGGTTTGACATGGCTGCTATTTGGTTTTATTATACCCACTTGATACTCTTTTCATCTGAGAGGTGTTGCTTGGGGATGAAAATATTTTTTTTTGTTTTAACAGTATTTGATTTCATATTGTATCAACTTATTAGTCTGTAACTCTTTTGTGTTAATGTTTACTTGTTCGACTCTGTAGCATGTATTTTGAGTAACTACTGTGTCAATGAATCGTGTGTAGCTACTGTATTGATATACTATGTACTGTACTAATATTTTATTTGCACTGTTGCAATTGGACCCCAGAAAGATTAGCAAACTGCTACGGCACAAGCTAATGGGGATGTCGGCAGAGGCTGCTTCTTGAGACGGTCATTGATAATTTCACCAAAATACTTTGCCGACAACACCAAAAATAGTCAATATACAAAGTAATTTAGCATGTGATCGCCAGCACTTGCTGAAAATATCCAGTGATTTGCCGCTGGGCTGACTAAACTAGCTACCTTTAAACAACAAACAATGCCAGCGTGCAGTTGAACCATCTACTTTTTTGGGTCGCACTGAGAGCAAGCGCATCGTCAGATTTACTTCAAACTTCACAGAAAACAAGAATAATAATAGTGAATCACGTCCATATATTTTTCTATTGTGACCCAATCCTATAAACGTGTGATTTCCAACGCTGGAAACACTTTTTGCAGTCAGATTTGCGCTGCAACAACCACGGGGAACATTTTCATTTTTGTCAAAACTTCAAATAAACACTAACGTAACGTAGATGACGTTAGTGAAAACTCCCCGTAAGAATCTGAAAAGTATTCCTATAGACATCATTGCCTTTGATCAAATAAGAGGTCTGTCGCCTTTCTTTTTGTCGTTGTTGTTCCCCATTCACTTTTTTGCAGTCAGATTTGCGCTGACACAACCACGAGTCCTTCGGCAATGTGTTTTCAACAGAGCTTTCAAAATTAGCAGTAACAGTCACTAGTACTTAAAATGCACGAGGGGATGTATAAGCAGCAATGTGGCATCTTTGAAACTGGTACCTGCGTAACAGAAGCAAGCTAGGAAAGCCTCAACCTCCAATCCTGAAAGAGGGTACTCGTCGCTGAGCTGATGGCCCGGGCTTTTAGCTCAGTGGTCAGCGTTCTCGGGTCCAAAATGGAAGACACAGTGGCGGGATCGGATCAATCCCCGGTGGGGTGGTCAACTGGACGCAGAAAATGTCACCGGTTACACCTGATTGGCCGACTGTCGTATCCCCACACCGTCAACACTGAGTACTTTATAGTTAATATAAATAAGAAGACACTGCTCCTTGCATTACGTGCATGTTTGGCTGATGCCTTTGTGCGGGCCAATGCCATGCTGACTTCAATTTGATCCTGCGGCCGGACGAAATTGCTGCGCGCACTGGAAATGGCCGTGGGCCAGGAGCTTGACAAAACTGCCGTAAGTGATGAAATTCCTAAATTTCTCGCAATGTTGAGAAAATGTTGGACTATTTTCCCACGCAGTTGTTCACAAAGTGGTGAACCTCACCCGATCCTTACTTGTGAACAACTGAGCCTTTCAGGGATGCTCCTTTTATACCCAACCATGACACTCACCTGTTTCCAATTAACCTGTTCACATGTGGAATGTTCCAAACAGGTGTTTTTTGAGCAGGTGTTTTTTGTTTCCAAAGTTCCAGCTTTTTTTGGAACGTGTTGCAGGCATTAAATTTAAAATGAGAGAATATTTGCAAAAAAACAATAACGTTCCTTAGTTTGAACATTAGGTATCTTGTCTTTGCAGTGTATTCAGTTGAATATAAATTGAAAAGGATTTGCAAATGTATTCTGCTGTTATTTATATTGTATGTATTTGGGGTTTGTACATGTTTGTGGAATATGTTTGAAAAATGCAGGCAATGTAGCAAAGGGCAGCCAGGTAACATGACCACTTCTTCCTAAGGTGAATAAAATGCCACAGATTAAATTTGGGAGGGAACGAAAAGAAAGGAACTGGAAACACAACGGAAATCTAAATAGACCCAGACAAATCACACAGATGAGAGAATGCTGGAAAGAACTGGGGCAGGCTGCGAGCCGATTGACTGACACTATCTGCTATTGCCTGGGTAAAGCAGGCTGACCAGGTCAAACTGAGACAATTAAGGGGAACAATGGTACGATTTTCAAACACACATTCTAGATATCTGATATGAATTCATTCATATACTATACTAGTTCTATTAAGCAAGTGATTATTTTTTTTCATCCAGTTGCCTCTCTATAACATACTATCTTTCAATTTTTTAAGTTGTTTTTTTCCATCCAACAGAATATATTGAAGAAAAACATCCAAAACACTGTGCAGGCAGACTATGCAGGAGGGCTGACTATAAAATATGACCATTTTGGGACAGAGTGCAGATTGGCAAAACTGTATGGAAATTTATTTCCTTATCAATTTTTACTGGCACAATCTATGGGGAGCTGAATTAGATCCAGCTTCTCACTTTTCTCAGGGTTAGTTTAGCAGTCTCTGACTGGTTGTGTCAAATTAAGGTGACACACAGTTGAAACGAGCATGACAGAATTATGCAAAAAAAAAAAAAAAAGGACTACCTTAGTTCAAAAGAAACAGATTTCATTAAATGTCTGTATTTGAATAGTACAGAAACAAATATACCATTGATTGATAGCGAAACGATTGCCAAACCCATGTTGTTAAACATTATTTTTCTCGATTGACTGACCAGAATCACGCCCTTTTCTCTACACACTGACCTCAGTCAAATTATTAAGTGCTGAACTATAGCAGAATGGGTGATGGTGTTGTCAGTCATCTTAAGCCAGAACATAAATGTAGCTAGACATTTTCAGACATGCCACAATTGCTGCCACGCTAGCACAGGTGCAACAATCTCGTCAAGTGGAGGGTTGAGATAAGTCAGGGGCAGGGAGCAGACTGTTTTCTCCCCTCTTCTCATATGATGCCTGCTTTGTCTTTGTGAGTTTGTAAAAGATAGAATAACTTCATTTGTCACAATATATTTTTTGGAAGCAAATAGGAGTTTAATGGTATAGAAACCAAAGAGCAGTTATTGCAAGGCACAGTTAAAATCCATCCATCCATTTTCTGAGCTGCTTCTCCTCACTAGGGTCGCGGGTGTGCTGGAGCCTATCCCAGCTATCATCGGGCAGGAGGCGGGGAACACCCTGAACTGGTTGCCAGCCAATCGCAGGCACAGTTAAAATGTACAGTATATTGATTCTTAGTCCTGAAGCTTAGCCAAGAGGACAGCATTTTGTCTTTGGGAAACAACTGAAGCGCTATCTTCCAAAACACCCTTTTTGATTATTTTGATATGAAAAACATTTATTGATTTTGTAGTTAGGCGGCACGGCGGACGACTGGTTAGAGCGTCTGCCTCACAGTTCTGAGGAGCGGGGTTCAATCCCCGGTCCCGCCTGTGTGGAGTTTGCATGTTCTCCCCGTGCCTGTGTGGGTTTTCTCCGGGCACTCCGGTTTCCTCCCACATCCCAAAAACATGCATGGTAGGTTAATTGACGACTTTAAATTGCCCGTAGGTGTGAATGGGAGTGCGAATGGTTGTTTGTTTGTATGTGCTCTGCGATTGGCTGGCAACCAGTTCAGGGTGTACCTCGCCTCCTGCCCGATGATAGCTGGGATAGGCTCCAGCACGCCCGCGACCCTAGTGAGGAGAGGCGACTCAGAAAATGGATGGATGGATTTTGTAGTTATTGTATAAATGCTATACTTATAGAAAATTCATTTTTAGCGAGATATCTCATACAATATGAACAACCTATTGGGTTTGGCAAACCAAGTGATCAAAACATAAAGCTTTATGGGTGTAGTCAAGTCAATATTTGTGATGATGCAACAGAAAAACAGAAGTTATCTCAAGACTCTTTACGAATGGAGCAGGTCTAGAAGTACGCTCCTCACACATTAACACATTTTCACCACAAAGTGGGACAATATCATCATAAGGTAGAGAAAATTAAAAAGAAAAGGACTCGGCCCATGTCACATACGCCCAACTGCTGTCATCCATCCACTTCTATTTGAGTGCTGAATTTTCATTAATTTCTCACTTTGATGGTTCTCTTTATTCATCCTACATCATGTGCTCCTCAGAACTGTTAAAAGTATCCAGCATTAAAGAATAATTTACACAGTGGAACGAAATGTGGCTCCGTGACTCAGGCTCTTCCATGAGGTCTTGTTTACAATGCTGCATTTATTTAAACATATTGTGTAATATTGTGGCTTGACACAGAAGAGACACTACCCGAGTTTGAACACAATGGAATGACATGTCAAGATCCTTTACTTAAATAATATAAATAGATAAACATAAAAGAGTCACATCACGGATAATCACATGCAGTGGTGCAAGCTGAGCTTGTTTTGGAGGGTTGGGTCATGGTGCCTAACTCACGGAGAGATGCTAGTCTACTTCCACTTCAGGAAGCAGACAAGTATCTCTCCAACATTCAACTCTTAGAGTATTTCCACATCACGTCCTTTTAGACTTAGTTACTAGCACCTCCAATTTGGCTGAATTGAGTCTGATTGATGCGAGAAGGAAAAATATCCAGTGGTTAAATATGCCATTAAAAATTGCCTAGTGCTGATTTCAATGTAAAATATAAATATGATGCATTGATAAGACTAAAAAATTGGTTACCTGCTACCTATTGTTGCAGTTTTCCTCAATGCTATGTTGGAGTATGAAGAAGAAATGGAACAATTCCATCACATGCCTTTGCATTTTGTTTCTAATTCTTATTTATTGTCTGTTGTCACTGTTGTTATTGGGCAATTTAAATACAATGCATGATTTGCAAATAGCGGCACGGTGGCCAACTGGTTAGCACTTCTGCCTCATAGTTCTGAGGACCCGGGTTCAAATCTGGCCTCGTCTTTGTGGAGTTTGCGTGTCCTTCCCTGTGCCTGAGTGGGTTTTCTCTGGGTACTCCGGTGTCCTCCCACATTTCAAAATCATCGATGGTAGATTCATTGAAGACTCTAAATTGTTTGTAGGTGTGAATGTGAGTCTGAGTGATTGTCTGACGAGATGTGCTCTGCAATTGGTTGGTGACCAGTTCAGAATGTACCCTGCCTCAAGCCCCGAGAGTCAGCTGAGATAGGCGCCAGCATGCCCGCGACCCGAGAGGGGATAAGCGGCACGGAAAATGGATGGGTGGATGTAATTGCAAATACAATGCATGTAATAATAATGTGTTACGATATACTGCAATTGTATGTACTTTTTCCTTTTGAAAAAAATCCAAAGGGAAATTCAACAAATTATCCTTTTGTTCTTACTTAACTTCATAAAATAACATTTTCATAAATGTATTGGCCTCACCTTAATGACTACCAAGTCCTAATGTCACCCAAGAGAGGCACAGCAATTACTGAAAAGATAAATCCAAGTGTTTTAAAATGGATAAGGAGCCACTTCAAGCTTGGATTTGTCCTTCTACAGTAGCACTGATGGATTTCAGCATTTCAGGAATGACTCACGGGAACTATGCTCTATCACTAGAGACAACATTTGGCAGATTAACTAAATAGACAAGGTGCTTAATTTAAATGAGTGTATTCACATATAATCTCTATTTGCAAAGATAAATTACAATTTAACCCTCACTTCACACTGTTTGCTCGAGAGCTACTCGATATGCGGTACGTAAAGTAAAACTTTACCAACATCTTCCTAATATGATGCTTGCCAAAGACTGCACATAGCAATGATATATATCTATGGATCAAATATAACCACTTGATGGGTAATTAAAAAAATTGGCAAGCTTTAACATGGAGCTGAGAGAGAGATATTATTAATCAATTGTGAAAAATACTCTAGAATGCCGTGGAGGCAGTTGTTATTTTTTAACTCAACAGTTAAACTGTCACAGATGTTATGATGCCAGAGCAATTATTCTGACTTTTAGCGAGTCATATTATTTCACTGCAGACTGATTGTAAAGGTACTTATTTCTTATGACAAATGGAGCTTGGCCTTATGTGTTGAATTCATTTCTTTAGTATAAAAATTCCCAAAGCCATGCTAGGAGACGTGGGAGTACTTCTTCTTTTCCTTTTGGCTTGTCCCTTTAGGGGTCGCCACAGCGCGTCATCCTTTTCCATGTAAGCCTATCTCCTGCATCCACCAACTGCCCTCATGTCTTCCCTCACGACATCCATCAACCTTCTCTTTGGTCTTCCTCTAACTCTCTTGCCTGGCAGCTCCATCCTCATTATCCTTCTACCAATATACTCACTATTTCTCCTCTGGACGTGTCTAAACCATTGAAGTCTGCTCTCTCTAACTTTGTCTCCAAAACATTGAACCTTGGCTGTCCCTCTGATGAGCTCATTTCTAATTTTTTCCAACCTGGTCACTCCAAGAGCGAACCTTAGCATCTTCAATTCCGCCACCTCCAGCTCTGCTTCCTGGTGTCTCTTCAGTGCCACTGTCTCTAATCCATACATCATGGCTGGCCTCACCACAGTTTTATAAACTTTGCCCTTCATCCTAGCAGAGACTGTTACATAACACACCTGACACCTTCCTCCACCCGTTCCAACCTGCTTGGATCCGTTTCTTCCCTTCCTTACCACACTCACCATTGCTCTGGACTGTTGACCCCAAGTATTTAAAGTCCTCCACCCTTGCTATCTCGTCTCCCTGGAGCCTCACTCTTCCCCCTCCACCCCTCTCATTCATGCACATATATTGTGTCTTACTTCGGCTAATCTTCATTCCTCTGCTTTCCAGTGTAGGCCTCCATCTTTCTAACTGTTCCTCCACCTGCTCCCTGCTTTCACTGCAGATCATAATGTCATCTGCAAACATCATGGTCTACAGGGATTGCAGTCTAACCTCATCTCTCAGCCTCTCCATCACCACTGCAAACAGGAAGAGGCTCAGGGCTGACCCCTGATGCAGTCCCACCTCCACCTTAAATTCGTCTGTCACACCTACAGCACACCTCACCGCTGTTCTGCTGCCCTCGTACATGTCCTGTATTATTCTAACATACTTCTCTGCCACTCCAGACTTCCGCATGCAGTACCACAGTTCCTCTCTGGGTACTCTGTCGTAGGCTTTCTCTAGATCTACAAAGACACAATGTAGCTCCTTCTGACCTTCTCTGTACTTTTCCATCAACATCCTCAAGGCAAATAATGCATCTGTGGTACTCTTTCTATGCATGAAACCATACTGTTTCTCGCAAATACTCACATCTGTCCTGAGTCTAGCCTCCACTACTCTTTCCTATAACTTCATTGTGTGGCTCATCAACTTTATTCCTCTATAGTTCCCACAGCTCTGCACATCACCCTTGTTCTTAAAAATGGACACCAGCACACTTTTCCTCCATTCCTCAGGCATCTTCTCACGCGCTAGAATTCTATTGAACAAGCTGGTCAAAAACTCCACAGCCACCTCTCCTAGATGCTTCCATACCTCCACAGGAATGTCATCAGGACCAACTTCCTTTCCATTTTTCATCCTCTTTAATGTCTTTCTAACTTCCCCCTTACTAATCATTGCCACTTCCTGGTCCACCACAGTTGCCTCTTCTACTCTTCCTCATTCATCAACTCCTCGAAATATTCTTTCCATCTATCTAGCACACTACTGGCACCAGTCAACATATTTCCATCTCTATCCTTAATCACCTGAACCTGCTGCACATCCTTGCCATCTCTATCCCTCTGTCTGACAAACCTGTATAGATCCATGTCTCCTTCTTTAATGTCCAACCTGGCATACATGTCATCTTATGCCTCTTGTTTGGCCTTTGCCACCTCTACCTTTGCCCTATGTCGCACCTCAATGTATTCCTTTCGCCTCTCCTCGGTCCTCTCAGTGTCCCACTTCTTCTAAGCTAACCTTTTTCCTTGTATGGTTTCCTGTACTGTGAGGTTCCACCACCAAGTCTCCTTGTCTCCTTTCCTGCCAGAAGATACAGAAAGTACTCTCCTGCCTGCCTCTCTGATCACCTTGGCTGCAGTGGACCAGTCTTCTGGAAGCTCCTCCTGTCCACCGAGAGCCTGTCTCACCTCTTCCCGAAAAGCTGCACAACACTCATCCTGTCTCAGCTTCCACCATATGGTTCTCTGCTCTGCCTTTGTCTTCCTAATCTTCCTCCCCACCATCAGAGTCATTGTACACACCACCATCCTATGCTGTCTAGCCACACTCTCCCCTCCCACTACCTTACAGTCGGTAACCTCCTTCAGATTACATCATCTGCACAAGATGTAATCCACCTGCGTGCTTCTTCTTCCGCTCTTGTAGGTCACCCTATGTTCCTGCCACTTCTGGAAAAAGTGTTCACTACAGCCATTTGCATCCTTTTTTTAACCACCATCTGTCCCAACAAGTTCCTTTCCTGGATGCCGTACTTACCCATTACCTCTTCATCATCCCTGTTTCCTTCACCAACATGTCCATTACAATCTGCACCAATCACGACTCTCACTCTGTTTGGGATGCTCAGAACTACTTCGTCTAGCTCCTTCCAAAATTTCTCTTTCACTTCTAGGTCACAGCTTACCTGTAGGTCATAGCCACTAATCACATTTACATAACACCCTCAATTTCATGTTTCAGCCTCATCACCCAATCTGATACACTTTTCAGCTCCAAGACATTCTGAGACAACTCTTCTTTTAAAATAACACGATTCCATTTCTCTTCCCATCTACACCATGGTAAAAATAATTTAAACCCTGCCCCTAAACTTATTGGCTGGCAACTAGTTCAGGGTGTACCCCGCCTCCTGCCCGATGACAGCTGGGATAGGCTCCAGCACGGCCGCGACCCTAGTGAGGAGAAGCGGCTCAGAAAATGGATGGATGGATGGATGGATGGATGCCCATAAACTTCTAGCCTTACTGCCTTTCCACCTGGTCTCCTGGACACACAATATATCAACCTTTCTCCTAATCATCATGTCAACCAACTCCCGAGACTTTCCTTTCATAGTCCTGTAGCGGACATGCCACACAAAAGATGCCACCCGGCACCCCAGTCTCGCACTACCGCCGCTCCCGCCGAGGTAGACGTTAACTCCAGAGTCACATGCAGACTCTCAACGGATCAACACCATAAACTATCTTCAACAAGACACAGACATTTGCTTTGCCATGCTGACGCTAAGTGAATTACGGCTGCCTGGCCCGTCAAAGCGGAGACCCAAGGATGCCGAGTTCACCCCCGGATGCAAAGTTAATTAACTCCCCACCATTCGAAGGATTGCACCAACAAAGACGCCTCCTCCCTGTTGAGTAATGCCACTTGGGAGTTGGAACAGGCAACAGCGACACCCACGGGCGACGGAACGGCACTACAGACATGGTTTCATAAGACATGGTTTCATAAGACAGTCTGTGACTCGACTGGGAGTTAATCTTTTAAGAACTTTACGCCACTGTATTGCTGCAAACTTGAATGTCTAACGTCGAATATGTTGTTAACTGAACCAGAGGAAATGTTCCACCCCACAGCACAAATGTCACATGAAAATAGTAATGTCTCCACACCACACAACGCGACCGCTCCGAACGTCTGGCAAACAGAGACACCCGAGTGACGTCCTGCCTGGGAACTCGTTGGCCTCCCTTTTCCCTCCTTTTTTTCCTTTCTCCCTTCCGTCGAATCCACCTGTTCCCGGTGCGGACCGGGCCGGCCGAACACTCGGGAGCCTGACTCGCCTGCCTCAAACGTGTTCCAGACACGTAAGTCCAACATTGTGGTCTACTAAAAGTACAGATTAGTGCTTATTTGGGTTTATATTAACGAGACCAGGACTCCTCAGCCATACGCATTCACTGCACGCCCATTCTGCTCATCTCATGTCACAAATCCCTTCCTTCGCCAATGTTCGTCTGTCCCTTGTTTGTTTTGTGTTTGTCTGTGTTTTATCCTGTAGAAACCTCTTTTTATTATTAAAATTTCTATAAAATTCACCACTTGCATTGATTATGTGCGTGTTTGGGTTTGGAACGAAACCTCTTGAAACTCTCGAACTCAAAGTTCCTAAAATGTAGCCACCTTCCGATAAAAGACTGATTCCAAAGGTTTGTCGTCATTTGACCTCAAGTTAAACTTGTAAAAATATGACGTGGTGCCTCTCATATATATCAAATATCTTGATTTATAACACTGTAATTTAAAATTATGATAACCCGGAAGTGACGCAGGCGCCACTTCCAACTCATCGTTTCCTTCTAAATTAAGCACAATTATTATTTCATTCCATAAACGCTACAGTCCCAACATTAAAAGTCCCCACATTCAGTTCTCGGCTCTGTGTTTTCCTCTTCTCTTTCTGCCAAAGAACCCGCTTTCCACCTCTTCTTCTTCGACTTCGTCCCACAGTAGCTGAATTTCCACCGGCGCCCTGCAGGTTGACGTTGTTGTCCATGACCGATCCATTATGGAATTCTTTGGATGAACGCTCATATTTGGCAAAGTTTTAAGCCGGATGCCCTTCCTGACGCAACCATCTGCATTTATCCGGGCTTGGGACCAGCCTACAGTTTGCACTAGCTTGTGCCCCCCATAGGGCTGCATTGGAGTACAATATATTCAAATATGAGTAATGTACATCATACAGTAATCTCGGAAGAAACCAGCAGATTGAATAATTCTTAAAGAAAGATACATTTCCCTTCCCCATAAAGTAAACAGAAAAGCACATTAAAACCTTCTGACTTGCCAAATAATGAATGTGACAGAAATTACTGGCTGCACGCTTACACAACACTGCATACACTTTTTGTTTGATACATCGCATTACAGCTAGACACCCGATCTCCTTATAAACATATAGTTGCGTTACACTTAGTCGCACTGACACAACAAACGCACAAAGTATCAACACAGGGTATGTTGGGAAATTCATTCTAGGCGCTTTCTGCACACCGGAAACCCCGGGAAACGGTAACTAGGAGCGTTGTTGGAGTGTGCCGTTCGATACGAGCAGACACATTCTATATGGCAGTTGTACTGAAGTATCTCTGCCAATAGCCAATATGTTCATTAGTAAAGTTATAGAAAATGGAGCAAGCTCTGTCTCTGAGTGCTGCAATCTTGGGGCGTGCTGAGAGCGTCGGACTAAATTGGCGAACACACCCAGACACCGAGCGGAAGCTAGGATTGGTCCGAGACGTCACGACAGGAAGCAGTCTTTGGCCACAAGAGACCATCACAAAAACTTCCACAATCTCTTCGGCATGAACGCTGTTCCGAGCCACGTGCGGGAGAGCCTAGTGGTGAACCTTCACCAACCTTATTGTTTGACTCTGTATTTTCGTCTAAATTGTCGAAGTTTTCATCTGGCCTAATCATTGAAGAATCACCTCGACCAGAATAAAAGAACCGGGTAATAGAGGTTTGAACAGTCGGCAGGTTAAACCCGGGCCGAGACTTTTCTCTGCTCTTTTTTTTTTTTTTTTATCTGTAACAAATGCGAGTTCCCATTTATTCCGCGATTTTTCTTTTGCAGCTCAGATAAAGTGAGCTGAGCATGTTATGGCCTGGTTGCTCCAACCATTGGATGCAATCAGTTTCACCAGCTAGTTGACAACATTCAGAAACATACGATTAATCTTCTTTGTTCAGATACAGTATATGATTAAAAACCAGACCAGACCGTAAATTTTCCCTGATAACAGCTCTAGATTACAAAATTGTATTATTATTTGTGCTATATCTTAATGCAGCCCTATGGGGGGCACAAGTCAGTGCAAACTGTAGGCCAGTCCCAAGCCCGGATAAATGCAGAGGGTTGCGTCAGGAAGGGCATCCGGCTTAAAACCTTGCCAAACAAATATGAGCGTTCATCCAAAGAATTCCATACCGGATCGGTCGTGGCCCGGGTTAACAACGTCCGCCACCGGCGCCGTCAACCTGCAGGGCGCTGTTGGAAAGTCAGCTACTGTGGGTCGAAGTCGAAGTCAAAGAAGAAGAAGAAGAGGTGGAAAGCGGGTTCTTCGGCAGAAAGAGAAGAGGAAAAAACAGAGCCTAGAACTGAATGTGGGGACTTTGAATGTTGGGACTATGACAGGAAAATCCCGGGAGTTGGTTGACATGATGATTAAGAGAAAGGTTGATATATTGTGTGTCCAGGAGACCAGGTGGAAAGGCAGTAAGGCTAGAAGTTTAGGGGCAGGGTTTAAATTATTTTACCATGGTGTAGATGGGAAGAGAAATGGAGTCGGGGTTATTTTAAAAGAAGAGTTGGCTAAGAATGTCTTGGAGGTGAAAAGAGTATCAGATCGAGTGATGAGGCTGAAATTTGAAATTGAGGGTGTTATGTGTAATGTGATTAGTGGCTATGCCCCACAGGTAGGATGTGACCTAGAGGTGAAAGAGAAATTCTGGAAGGAGCTAGATGATGTAGTTCTGAGCATCCCAGACAGAGAGAGAGTCGTAATTGGTGCAGATTGTAATGGACATGTTGGTGAAGGTAATAAGGGTGATGAAGAAGTGATGGGTAAGTACGGTATCCAGGAAAGGAACTTGGAGGGACAGATGGTGGTAGACTTTGCAACAAGGATGCAAATGGCTGTAGTGAACACTTTTTTCCAGAAGAGGCACGAACATAGGGTGACCTACAAGAGCGGAGGTAGAAGCACACAGGTGGATTACATCTTGTGCAGACGATGTAATCTGAAGGAGGTTACCAACTGTAAGGTAGTGGTATGGGAGAGTGTGGCTAGACAGCATAGGATGGTGGTGTGTAAGATGACTCTGGTGGTGGGGAGGAAAATTAGGAAGACAAAGGCAGAGAAGAGAACCATGTGGTGGAAGCTGAGACAGGACGAGTGTTGCGCAGCTTTTCGGGAAGAGGTGATACAGACTCTCGGTGGACGGGAAGAGCTTCCAGAAGACTGGACCACTGCAGCCAAGGTGATCAGAGAAGCAGGCAGGAGAGTACTTGGTGTATCTTCTGGCAGGAAAGGAGAGAAGGAGACTTGGTGGTGGAACCTCACAGTACAGGAAATCATACAAGGAAAACGGTTAGCTAAGAAGAAGTGGGACACTGAGAGGACCGAGGAGAGGCGAAAGGAATACATTGAGATGCGACACAGGGCAAAGGTAGAGGTGGCAAAGGCAAAACAAGAGGCATATGATGACATGTATGGCAGGTTGGACACTAAAGAAGGAGAAAAGGATCTATACAGGCTGGCCAGACAGAGGGATAGAGATGGGAAGGATGTGCAGCAGGTTAGGGTGATTAAGGATAGAGATGGAAATATGTTGACTGGTGCCAGCAGTGTGCTAGGTAGATGGAAAGAATACTTCGAGGAGTTGATGAATGAGGAAAATGATAGAGAAGGGAGAGTAGAAGAGGCAAGTGTGGTGGACCAGGAAGTGGCAATGATTAGTAAGGGGGAAGTTAGAAAGGCATTAAAGAGAATGAAAAATGGAAAGGCAGTTGGTCCTGATGACATTCCTGTGGAGGTATGGAAGCATCTAGGAGAGGTGGCTGTGGAGTTTTTGACCAGCTTGTTCAATAGAATTCTAGTGCGTGAGAAGATGCCTGAGGAATGGAGGAAAAGTGTACTGGTGCCCATTTTTAAGAACAAAGGTGATGTGCAGAGCTGTGGCAACTATAGAGGAATAAAGTTGATGAGCCACACAATGAAGTTATGGGAAAGAGTAGTGGAGGCTAGACTCAGGACAGAAGTGAGTATTTGCGAGCAACAGTATGGTTTCATGCCTAGAAAGAGTACCACAGATGCATTATTTGCCTTGAGGATGTTGATGGAAAAGTACAGAGAAGGTCAGAAGGGGCTACATTGTGTCTTTGTAGATCTAGAGAAAGCCTATGACAGAGTACCCAGAGAGGAACTGTGGTACTGCATGCGGAAGTCTGGAGTGGCAGAGAAGTATGTTAGAATAATACAGGACATGTACGAGGGCAGCAGAACAGCGGTGAGGTGTGCTGTCGGTGTGACAGAAGAATTTAAGGTGGACGTGGGACTGCATCAGGGATCAGCCCTGAGCCCCTTCCTTTTTGCAGTGGTGATGGATAGGCTGACAGATGAGGTTAGACTGGAATCCCCGTGGACCATGATGTTTGCAGATGACATTGTGATCTGCAGTGAAAGCAGGGAGCAGCTGGAGGAACAGTTAGAAAGATGGAGGCATGCACTGGAAAAAAGAGGAATGAAGATTAGCCGAAGTAAAACAGAATATATGTGCATGAATGAGAGGGGTGGTGGGGGAAGAATGAGGCTACAGGGAGAAGAGATGGCAAAGGTAGAGGACTTTAAATACTTGGGGTCAACCGTCCAGAGCAATGGTGAGTGTGGTCAGGAAGTGAAGAAACGGGTCCAAGCAGGTTGGAACGGGTGGAGGAAGGTGTCAGGTGTGTTATGTGACAGAAGAGTCTCTGCTAGGATGAAGGGCAAAGTTTATAAAACAGTGGTGAGGCCAGCCATGATGTATGGATTAGAGACAGTGGCACTGAAGAGAAAACAGGAAGCAGAGCTGGAGGTGGCGGAAATTAAGATGTTGAGGTTCGCTCTCGGAGTGACCAGGTTGGATAAAATTAGAAATGAGCTCATCAGAGGGACAGCCAAGGTTCGATGTTTTGGAGACAAAGTTAGAGAGAGCAGACTTCAATGGTTTGGACACGTCCAGAGGAGAGAGAGTGAGTATATTGGTAGAAGGATGATGAGGATGGAGCTGCCAGGCAAGAGAGCTAGAGGAAGACCAAAGAGAAGGTTGATGGATGTCGTGAGGGAAGACATGATGGCAGTTGGTGTTCGAGAGGAGGATGCAGGAGATAGGCTCTCATGGAAAAGGATGACGCGCTGTGGCGACCCCTAACGGGACAAGCCGAAAGGAAAAGAAGAAGATTTGTGCTATATCTTAATTCTAAAATACAGTTTTATTCTCTATGTCTATTCGATATTTGGATCACTTATATAGTCTAGCTGATACATGACAACAACTTTAAAATAGGATGCCAGGAATCAATTACCATGCAGGCTAATTAGATGTAGACGTCAGTGCTCTTTGATTAGGATTCCTTGGTTTGGAACACAGAGCAATTCTCTTCCCGTTTTGCTCAATGACCTTGTTTTATTCCCATTTCTCTCCTCTGTTGGCATAAACAGACAGTAATGGCGTTGGCCTTTTCCTTCCCCCTGACTGGTCTCTCACATGGCTCAGTAGGTTGCCTTGACAGCTCCTCTGCTCGTAGGTTCAATTGATTGGAGTTGAAAGTCTTTTGCAGCTCTGGGGTTTAGACTGATAGAAACCTCCCTTTACCTTTTGCCCTCAGGCAATGAGAGGGAGGGAATGGGGTTGAGGCTATGCTTTATGGATAGACTAAATGGAACATGATCCTGAGAAATACATTGTCTGACAATTGTCTGATTATACGGGGAAAAATGTTTTTAAAATTTTTATAAAAACAGACATGCATATTCCAAGAGGGATACACTTGTGAGAAGGGGCATTTTTAGCCTTTAGGGTATTTTTTGTTTTTGTTTTTTATTTTGAGATCATTCTTCATTAAAAAAAATAAAAACAAACTAACATTGATCACAATAACTCATTTAAATACATCAGCAAACTACACTTTGCATAGAACACCATCCCTTGTTGAGAGCATGGTCACATTATTCACAAAGATCAGCTTACTTATGCAATATGTTCTCTAAGAAAGGGTGATTAAGAAATAAAATATGCCAATAATTTACAAAATAACCTCTGGGAGAAGAGTGCATTCATCACTTTGCTGATTGCAATGTAGGGCCTGATAAGAATGTTGGAAACTTTTCTGTCAAGACTAGGTACTCACATTTGAGCTTCCAGTCAGTATCTGTGTTATCTGGCATGGTGCCCACATCAAGAGTAGTTGTGATGGATGATGGATGACAATGGATGGAAGCTGTTGTCAATAATGATACTGAAATTGTCGACAGGAAGCTGAGGTTACCACATTGTTGTCTCTAATGAGAGGGGGATTGTGGTGAGGGTAGAACTAGCCTCAAGTGGTTTATTCTCGTCTAGGATGAGTTTGAGGTGCTGTGCAAGCATTTACACAAAGATCTTAGCATCCACAAATGGAGTCATCACACTGTGCACTCACTTGAGCAGAAAAAGAAAGGCAATGTTCAGTTTCATCTGCATTATAATAGTAGATAGGATTATATGATAATGGAAAAAAGGATATTTCCAATTTTACCAAAAAAAAAAAAAAAAAAGCTGTTCTGACTGTGATGAGAAGAATTCCACCGGGGAGGATATTGAGTGATGACAGCAACTAAAGCCTGATATCCTGAGAGATGAATGACAGGTGTTTAGATCAGGGATCTGTAGACAAGCGTTTTTGACAAGAAAATTCACTGCACAAAACCGTCATGAGATGATGAGACTGTGGGACACAGCAATGACAAGTTCCACTGTGATGGTGAAGCATGGAGAATGGATGTTATTAACTTTTGTTAGATCACACATTTGGGTTGCAAATATTAAATAGCTAAACACAGCACTTTAAAAATAATGAACTCTCTGTTTTTTGACATACTCAGGCAGGTAAGTCAAATGAGAGACAATTTCAGAATTTTATCACAAAGACTTTCTGTCATTTAACATGGTAATGGCCAACCCATAAGTACTTCATTATATATGTATTCATATGCAGAGGTGTGTAGAGTAGCCAAATATTGTACTCAAGTAAGAGTACTGTTTCTTTAGAAAAATATGACTTGAGTAAAAGTAAAAAGTAGCCCTCCAAATATTTGAGTAAGAGTAAGAAAGTACTCAGTCAAGTAAAGAGTAACTTGTGAGTTACTTCTGATTTTAAAACAAAATAAAAATACAAAGTAGGAATGTCAAATAAAATAAAAAATAATAAGGTATTTTAATTTTAAACTGCCCAAAAACAAACAACATGTGTATTGGACACATTATTTGCTTTATTCACTAAAAGGTCAGAGGACAAAGATGTTATGTGGGGTCAGTTAAAATTCATATTTGCAATGCTTTTATGTTATGTGATACAATTTAGAGTTTTGAATCAACCATGCATGTTTTTGGGATGTAGACAGAAACCGGAGTGCCCGGAGAAAACCCACGCAGGCACGGGGAGAACATGCAAACTCCACACAGGCAGGGCTGGGGATTGAACCCCGGTCCTCAGAACTGTGAGACAGAAGCTCCAACCAGTCGTCCACCGTGCCGCCAGTTCTGAATTAAGTTACATTTCTCACAAACTCAAACCTTTTAAAATGGCACCTGGTGAATCCAGCCCAACCCCCAAAACAAAAAAACAGTTTCTTAATGTAACATCACTTCCACCTTTCCCATTCAATAATCTTCAAATCCAGATAAGGCTCACAGAGAGAACAGCAAGGACTGCTTTCTTCACAATCTGGCTAACTGAGAGACCGAGTAACTGTTAATTAAGACCAGCGTTGCCACAGTTACCTTGAAAAAGTAACTTAGTTACTTTACTGATTACTTGAGCTTTCAAAACTAACTCAGTTACTTTACTGATTACTTGATTTCAAAAGTAACTAAGTAAGAAAAAATTAACTTTTTAGTTACTTTCAGCAGCTGCCACGTGGCAGGAATATCACTTATCCAGTACAAAAAAACCATTAGCTTAACTATAACATTACTTGCTAATGTACACCACACAAGTTACAGAATGATGTCAACATGAACCAATAACTTAAATAGTGAAGTTGAAGCCACATTAAATCAGCAACTTAATGCAGACTTGACATGCCAACACAGTACAGTAAGTAACGACAACCACACTAGTACGATTATTATTTCATTCCATTCAGTACACTTCTGTAGCGTATATGGGTGAAATGAAAATATAATTAATTTAGGAGAAAACAAATATAAGCCGGAAGCGACGCCTGCGTTACTTCCGGTTTAGCGTAATTTTAAATTGAATAATCGTTAAATCAAACTAATCTGTCTCGTAAAGGGGAACCGCATCACTTTTTATATGTATAATTTAGCGAAATTGACGAGAAACCTTTTTATCAGTCTTGTAATCTGAAGGTTGCTACATTTTATGAAATTTTTAGTTTTAGATGACAGAGTGTACTTAAACTCAGAACACACAAAATACAACCAAGAGTGGAATTGTATGGTATATTTAGTGACGTCGACAAGGGATCGAGAGGGAAACACACACAATAAAATAACACTAATAATCATAAAAAGAAGAAAAATAGGCATTCGAAAAGTGAAATAGAACATCGTGTGTTGGACTAAAGTTGGAAACGTGAGCGTTTAATGCGTCCAGTGCGGACAGGAGAGAGAGAGAACAAAGTTGAGATTTTTTCTGACGCTAGTAATTTCCCTGAAATTATTAGGCACTAATATTGTACAGTCTGGCAAACACTTGCAGTGTCTACTCACGAACGTAGCTCTGCTAGCCTCTGGGAGTGGTCTCTCTCTGGGCATGTCTCAGAAGCACGGAGACAGGCTTGGTTGCAAAAGAAAGAAATGCACAAAAATTAAACAAAGACAAACGAGGCGGAAGAAGAAAAATTGTTGTTGGTTACGCCTCGTTGGGAGAATATGACCGTTTCTCTTCCTGCCTTTTCAGGGGCTTGCAAGCAGTTTCAGAGCAATCACGCTTGGCTGGAAGCGTACCTGGTACCTTAGTAGCAGCTGCTCTGATCGCCTAGCGGTGGCCCACAGAGAGGCTGGGAAGCCGAGTCTGTTCTCATCCTGGCCTTCACGGTTACCGAGCCCTGTGCCCAAACAAAAGAAGGGAGCAGTGGCCCACGGCCGCCCCCTGGCTGGGGAGCTGCCAGCAAGACAAGAGCTAAGAAGCCAGAGAAAAAAAAACCACAAGAGGCCCAAGAAGGCGGGAATCAGGAGTTAAATATCCCGGGGGCGGGGCGTGTGCAAGATGGACCGAGAAACCTGGAGAAGACCACACCCATCAGCTTGAATATAGACTCCAATTTTGACCCATAAAATTAGGTTTAAAATCATATATTAATATAAACTAACCCCAACTTTGTACTCTTCACTCACATGTCAAACATATCGAGTGACAGTTTAAACTTTAGTTTTGGCAAATCAACTGCTTGTGGTTCACATTTCATGCTGCTTGGAGTCAAATCAAGATAAACAATTCTCAAAATCCTGCGATTGCCTGGCAACCAGTTCAGGGTCTACCCCGCCTCCTGCCCGATGATAGCTGGGATAGGCTCCAGCAGGCTCGCGACCCTCGTGAGGAGAAGCGGCTCAGAAAATGGATGGAGGGATGGATGGAATTCTCAAAATCTCGCAATTGCGCTTGTAAAGTTTACACACTGACACAGACATCAAGGCATTCATTTGGAATATTTCTGCAGAGTTTGTGAAATATCAAAACAGACATCCTTGGTTAAAACATCAAATGAGAGTTCACGGGTTGCAGTACTCTCAAACGCCAGTGGGTGGCGCCTTATGTGCATGTTTGGATAGCAAATAGTTTGTTGCTGTATTTGCATCCTATCGTCGATCGGTCCCCTCTTGGGCTGTTGCCGGTTCAAACGAAGAAAAGGACTCTTTGATGACTGTAAACCAAGATTTTGAGGGGACCTGCTAATTACTTTAGGGTCCACTAGGCATCTTCTTGGTGGAGTCTCACAGCAGGGCACCCTGGAAGAATGCAGTTTATCAAGCCGTGGGGAGTCACTGTGTCACCTCAGTTTGCAGGAAGCATGTCCGCGACACTTTAAAGATGATAGATAGATAGATAGATAGATAGATAGATAGATAGATAGATAGATAGATAGATAGATAGATAGATAGATAGATAGATAGATAGATAGATAGATAGATAGATAGATGGATGGATGGATGGATGGATGGATGGATGGATGGATGGATGGATGGATGGATGGATGCCGATTGTGGTCCATGAAGGCAACTATGTATGCGTGCGTGTATGTAAAGGAGAGAGTGAGTGACACACACACACCATTGCTCCCACCACAGTAATTTTGATGCGAAGAGTGAGAAAACCTTTTCGCTCCCAGTGACAAGTTTAACCAGCTGTTTAACTAGCAAAGCTGTGGGCGATTGGCAGGGGTTGAGGGGAGCACTTAGTATGTGACGTCAGCCGTGCAGCCCCTTAAACCAGCTCACAGTCCGGACTCCAGACGAAGTTGAACGTTCTCACTTTTCATTATAAATATTAATTAAGCTAAGTATTGCAAGTCCTTCGATGTGTCAGTCTGTACCCTCCATGAGCGATTTATAACTGCACACTTCGTTATGAATAATTAACCCACAGTGCATTGCGGGTTTAACATGCCAGTTAAACTATATTCTTAATGTGTAAATAAAAAAGTAATAACAATCCAATACACTTTTTACTAAGGCAAATAACAAAAATAGTGTGGCGACAGTGATATCGTGCATTTATTCGCACTATTATGGTACTGCACCATCACTGTGCATTGTGTAATAAGCAATCACTTCCCAATCGTCCATCCATCAAATTTCTACAGCTTATCTGAGGTTGTGTTGCGGGGGCAGCAGCTTTAGAAGGGACGCCCAGACTTCCCTCTCCCCAGCCACTTCATCCATCTCTTCTGGGGGAATCCCGAGACGTTCCCAGGCCAGCCGAAGAATGTAGTCTCTCCGGTGTGTCCTGGGTTGTCCCCGGGGTCTCCTCCCGGTGGGACATGCCCAGAACACCTCACCAGGGAGGCATCCGAATAAGATACACCAGCCACCTCATCTGGCTCCTCTCGATGCGTCGAAATCCCCGAGCAGACGATGGAGTCCCCAGCGGGAGCGCTCTCCAGCACCCGCTCCAAGGACTCCAAAAAGGGTGGGTACTCTGAACTGCTGTTTGGTGCATAGGCACAAACAACAGTCAGGACCCGTCCTCCCACCCGAAGGCGGAGGGAGGCTACCCTCTCGTCCACCGGGGTGAACCCCAATGTACAGGCGCCGAGGAGCAATAAGTATACCCACAGCTGCTCACCGCCTCTCACCGTGGGCAACTCCAGAGTGGAAGAGAGTCCAACCCCTCTCGAGAGGACTGGTACCAGAGTCCAAGCTGTGCGTGGAGGCGAGTCCGACTATATCTAGTTGGAACTTCTTGACCTCACACACCAGCTCGGGCTCCTTCCCTGCCAGAGAGGTGACATTCCACGTCCATAGAGCCAGCTTCTGTAGCCGGGGATCGGATCGCCAAGGTCCCCACCTTTGGCCACCGCCCAGCTCGCACTGCACCCGACCCCTATGGCCCCTCCCACAGGTGGTGAGCCCATGGGAAGGGGGACCCACGGTACCCTTACGGGCTGTGCCCGGCCAGGCCCCATGAGTGGAGGCCTGGCCACCAGGCGCTCGCCTTTGAGCCCCACCTCCAGAGGGTGGCCCCGGTGATCCCCGTTCGGGCAAGGGAAACCTGAATCCATTAATTGTATTCGTCATAGGGTTTTTTTGGAACCGTGCTTTGTCCGGTCCTGCACCTAGGACCGGTTTTCCATGGGTGACCCTGGCAGGGGCATAAAGCCCCAGACAACTTAGCTCCTAGGCTCATTGGGACACACAAACCCCTCCACCACGAGAAGGTGACGGCTCAAGGAGGGGACTTCCCAATCACTTTCTTTTATTTGCTGTAAAAAAGAGCAGTCTCGGTTAAATGCTTCTGCACAGCTGGACTGCTCTTTGTTTAAATCACCAGCTACACAGTAATACTTTTTGAGAGACATTGATGATGCAAAAATAACTATTGTTGGTTCGAAGAAGTAACTGTTGTCTAATTACTTTCGTAAGGAAAGTAACACATTACTTGGCTCGTTACTCAAAATAGCAGTTTTCTGGAGAAATGTGTTACTTGCCGGCAGCACTGATTAAGACATAGCATAACTGTTGGTAGGGCTATTCACAATTGCATTTTGCAACGATACAGCAGTAGGTACGGTACTGTAGTCTGTTACCGTATGTGTAGCCTTTAGAAGGAATGAAAAAAAGGCACACAGGATAGTAATGCTCTATATTTGTACATGTACAGGCAGCAATAAATATGATTTTTAAAATGGGTCCAGTTTGAGATGTATAGCATTGCTAATAATATAACTAGTATGGAATGAAAACAGTAAATGACATATGCTGTATTAATGTGCGTACAAATAGTTGCACACACTGTATGTAATATGTACTATAAATTTACGGCACATCAAGGATGCTCAGCTCACAAATTGCGGACAGTTATATAAATTAATTGTAAATGGAATAAAGGATGACATACTAAAACATTGTTTATGGCAGCAGAGCTGAATGGGTCTCTTGGAGAAAGAGCGCCACTGCTACAACAGGTCAAATGAGAGCATAAGGCGCCATATGCCTGCTTCCTATTCTTCTTGTATTACGGTGTGTAATACTGTGTTGGTTGGCAATAGATTTTTCTCTAGTCCAGGGCAAGATAACTTCAATATATACAACCTCTTCTGGACTGATAGGAAAATGTGCTTTGAGATAAGGAAGTTCGAGAGGGAATAAATGACATAAATGCATCATGCTGGTATGACACCAGCATTTGCAAATTCACCTATTCACTGATTGTAGCATGGCAAACAGGTCAAATACCGTCGACAGTATGTACTGTAAACTCTAACTAAACAGTAGCTGTCCATTCCAAAGTGGAAGGATGTTGTTGCTTCTTCTTCTGTGGTGGTGTGTTTCAGAGAAGTGTGAGGGAGAGTTGGAAGAATAATTATGTCTCCATCCATCCATTTTCTGAGCCGCTTCTCCTCACTAGGGTCGCGGGCATGCTGGAGCCTATCCCAGCTGTCATCGGGCAGGAGGCGGGATACACCCTAAACTGGTTGCCAGCCAATCGCAGGGCACATACAAACAAACAACCATTTGCACTCACAGTCACACCTACGGGCAATTTAGAGTCAATAATTATGTATATTTATGTAAATACAGGTTTTCTCACAGTGTGATTATTGTATCTTCACGGTGTAGGCTTTTGGTGTATAAATAGAGGTCAGTCTTTTTTCGTACGGTTTTGTCCGTGCCTCGTGGCGAGGATGGCGCCTCCTGAGACGCCACCGTCTCTGAGGCACGGCGTGCAGATTGAGCCACAGCCTAGCTTCACGGTGGAGCAATTGCTGCTGGCTATTGGCGAACAGGTGGGATATATGCATATCGCATGAATAAAGCGGTGGTCGTGTTTTTTAAACATCAAAAATATGTAACGGAATTTATAGAGAATGGGTTAATTCTAAATGACGAGTTTAACCCAGTTTCCCCGCTGGCCGTACCGTCAACACGGATCACTGTGTCGGGCGTCCCTCCGTTTATTTCGAACGAGGCGCTGGAACGGGAGCTGAAGCGTTTTGGTAAGTTTGCTAGCGGGTTTCGTAATGTTGGGCTAGGATGTAAGGATGAAAAACTGAAGCATGTTCAGTAATTTAGACGACATGTTTTCATATTTTTGGACTGTCAGTTGCAGATGTTGGATTTTTCTTTCCGTGTTCGTCATGAGGGAGGAATGTATATGGTGTATGCAAGCTCGGGAAGCATCAAATGTTTTGAGTGTGGAGATGTTGGTCATAAACGGGTGGCGTGCCCGCATAACAATGCTACAGTGAGACCTGCTGCTGCTGATAGCCCTGAGGATCACGCCCAGGCAGGTCCGGTTGTGGAAGCCGGGGTCGATGACGTTGAGGGGCGGACGGCTGACCCTGACCCCGTTGGAGTTGGCATTATGAGTGTGAATGTCATCTTGACGGCTGAGGTACCCCTTGCTGAAAGCCGTGGATCGGTGGCGGCGAAGGTAGAGGGAAAACGTGCTATTATTGAGAATGATGAAAGTAAGAATGACATCCAAATTATAGAACAAAATAGAATTGTTGATTGGTTGAAAATGGCACAGGCTAGTGATGTGAGACAGCAGCTGAAGGCTGCTGACAGGGTAAACACTCATGATCTTTATATAATACAGCAGGTTCGGCATGGTATATGGTAGCCAGGCTATGGGGCTAGAGACTGATGGTGACTCTGATGGTACTTCAATTGCTGACAGCGTTTCTCAGAGTAAGGATTTATACCCTTGGAAAGAATTAGATGAGTTTTTGGAGGATACATTCGGTAAAACGGTGGATGTGCAAGAATATTTTCCAGATGTTAGAAAGTTTGTGAAGACTGTGAATACCCTACAGAAGGTGGTAGGAACAGACTTGCTTGATGACAAGAAGAGATATCGCCTGAAGAAGCATGTGACTGCTTTTTGTTTTTTGTGAAAATTTTAAATTGTTTTGGAGTAATTGGACAGCCAAGAAAGAGTTTTTTTTTCTCCTTAAATCAGTGGTGGGAGGTCGGAAAAAGTAAAGTGAAAGTGTTTTGCCAACAGTACGCATCTGTCACGTACGTGGTTAGGGCGAAGGCGAGGAACGCAAGACAAGAACATGGTGGATCCAATTGCAGGGAAGCAGGGAGGCAAGGCAGGAGTGCGGGAATCTCAAAATAATAATATTTAATCACAATGATAAAAACAACTGGCGACTATGACATGGCAAGACATGTGACAACGACAATGAACCGACAAGAACTGAAAGAAACCAGGGAACTAAATACAAACAAATTGACGAGACAACGAGGAACACCTGGACAAGACACGAGTGGCTGGAGAGAGCTGATTGGTCGACACAAAGTAGACGAGAACAGGTGGACACAACAAACATGGAACACAGGAAAACATGGAACAAAACTAAACACAACCCAAACCAAAACACAGACCATGACAGCATCCTTCTCTAGTATTAATACTAGGAAGGCTATAGAGAAACTAGAAGAGGACATTGAGGTTTTGGAGAGTGTGGCTGCTGAAAATACAGAGCAGTTAAATAGTGGGTTGAAAATTCTGGGGATTTATTTAGGTGACGACAAGATGGTTGCTAAGAATTGGGAGGGAGTGCTGGGAAAAGTGCAAGCTAAGTTGTCTGGATGGAAATGGTTGCTACCTCAGCTGTCCTATAGGGGAAGAACGCCTCGCTTCTGTGGCACAGACTTCAGGTGTTAGCACCCCCACCAGGACTGATTAAACAGCTACAGAAGATGATGGTGGACTTTTTCTGGTCTGGTCATCACTGGACGTCAGTCTTGTATCTCCCTGTGACGGAAAGGGGGCAGGGCCTTCTAGACATTGCGTCCAGGATGGCTGCTTTTCGTTTACAGATGGCACAGAGGCTTTTGTACAAAGACTCACTCTGCTGGTCAGCAGTTGCTCGTCTGCTGCTCCGCAGGGCCGGACGGCTGGGTTATGACAAACATCTGTTCCTGTTGTCCTCTGGCTCTGGTCTGGATGGTCTGTCACCTTTATACAGCTCTGTCCTTGATGCTTGGCAAACTTTGGACTTTACTCGAGCCTCTGCAGAGCCTGGATTGTGGTTGTTTGAAGAGCCACTATTCAACAACGTTTTTCTACCTTTGAGTGATTTTTTTGTCTGACACTATAAGAAGCGCTTTCAGGGAGGCAGGGATTGTGAAGATGGGACACCTAATGAGGACATCCCCAAAGACACTGTCTTAGAGGACTGGTGTCCACTCCAACCGAGTTCTACATGGTCTGGTGAAGGAGGTGTGGCATTCGCTGTCAGCAAAACACCAGGACTTTATACGGAACAGTGATTTAGCTCACCAGTGGAGTGAGGGGGCTGAGTACGTTTTTCCTTCTCTTGGCGTGATTCCTGCTGTGGGGGAATGGAAGGAGCAGAGTGGAATCATACTGTCGCTAAAAACTCCACAACTTGGAAAGTTTAGCTCCTGTGGTGGAAAGCGGCTGTATGAGAGTTGGGTAAAGGGGCTGAACAATGGATCGCTCACTGGAGTCAGAGAGTCGAGGTGGACAGCGGTGTTTGGTTCGGAATTTTCCCCAAAAGGAAGCTGGTGGGTCCTGTATAAACCATCCATCCATCCATTTTCTGAGCCGCTTCTCCTCACTAGGGTCGCGGGCGTGCTGGAGCCTATCCCAGCTGTCATCGGGCAGGAGGCGGGGTACACCCTGAACTGGTTGGTTTGGGAGAGGTTTTCTCTTTCCATCTTTTTATTTTTGGACCAACTTTTTCCAGAAAACGAAAGAAAACTGTGGTGTTAATGAATTTTATGTTTGCTAGTGCTAAATTGGCTATATGGAAAAGTAGGAAAAACAAGATGGTTGGATGATTTTGTGGATAGGTGGGCTATTAGAAATGTTTTGTGCTCAGTAGGTGACTATGGATCACTGGTGTTGAATTTTTAATTTTCTTTTTATTTATTTGTGTAAATTTTCATGTTCTTTTCGTTGTTTAATTATGTTCCTGGTAATATCCTTTCATTGTTTTTAAAGAAAATGTATATTGGGACCTTTTTTTGTCAAAGGGTGTGCTAAATAAAGTTTATTGAAAGTCAAAGTCTTTTTCTTCTTCTTTTCTTCTTTTTCTTTTGCTCCGCCTTGTCCCATTAGGGGTCGCCACAGCATGTCATCCTTTTCCATGTAAGCTTATCTTCTGCATTCTCCTCATGTCTTTACTCACTACATCTATTAACATTCTCTCTCGTCTTCCTCGAGCTCTCTTGCCTGGCAGCTCCATCCTCATCATCCTCTCACCAATATACTCACTCTCTCTCCTCTGGATGTGTCCAAACCATCAAAGTCTGCTGTGTCTCCAAAAACATAGAACCTTGGCCGTCCCTCAGATGAGTTCATTTCTAATCCTATCCAACCTGGTCACTCCTAGCGAGAACTTCAACATCTTCATTTCCACCACCTCCATCTCTGCTTCCTGTTGTCTCTTCAGTGTTACTGTCTCTTATCCGTACATCATGGCTGGCCTCACCACTGTCTTATAAACTTTGCCCTTCATTCTAGCAGAGACCTTTCTGTCACATAACACACCTGACACATTCCTCCACCCGTTCCAACCTGCTTGCACCAATTTCTTCACTTCCTTAACATCACTCACCATTGTTCTAGACTGTTGAGCCCAAGTATTTAAAGTCCTCCACCCTCGGTATCTCTTCTCGCTGTAGCCCCACTGTTCCCCCTCCACCCCTCTTATTCATGCACACCTTAAACTCCTCTGTCACACCTACAGCACACCTCATCACTGTTCTGCTGCCCTCGGGCAGTACATGTCCTGTACTATTCTAACACACTTCTCTGCCACTCCACGCCTCCGCATGCAGTATCACAGTTCCTCTTTGGGTACTCTGTCATTGTGTTTCCCAAGATCTACAAAGACACAATGCAGCTCCTTCTGACCTTCTCTGTACTCCCCCATCAACACCCTCAAGGCAAATAATGCATCTGTGGTGGTTTTCCTCGCCATGAAACCATACAGGCATCATTTTTTATTCTGTATAAGAATATAGGGGACTGGAGCTCACTACTTGCTGACTACCATTCTCCACTTCTCTCCTCATTTCTTTTTTTCTTTTAAAAACAAATGTTGAGATTACAGGCACAGACTCAAAGAAACCATGAAAGAAATTAAGGCACCATATGGGTAGTGAAACATCTGTTGCCCTAGGGGGTGGCAGGGCCTGATGGAGCTCTGTTACTCCCATGGATAATACATTATTATAATTGAATAAATAGAGCATTAAGTTACTCAGAATTATGTCTACTTCTGAAAGGCTTTAACAATTGCCTTGTTCATCACCCTCATGAGGACATTACAGTAATAGAAGTAAGATGTAGTGCAATTTTTGAACCGATGTAAATTTAATTTTAGGATTTGTTGACCAGAAAAAGAATCACAACAATTAAACATTCTTATTAATACATTATTCCTTAACGTTCTATATAGTTAAAAATAATAGTCTTTCTGTCCCAAAATTAAATGGATGGCATCATTTGCTGACAAAAATGGGGTCAGATGCATTTAGTATCCTCAAAACAGCTGAAAAATGGCAAATAATTAACCTTCAGGCTATTTTATATATTGAAACAATTAATGCCCAAAACACAGAGTCAAAATGTTGACTTTGTCCTTAGGCAAACAGCTGTAATATTGTCTTAAAAAGCTGGAAACTGTGTAAAATGTAATTTTACATATCCCAACTGAATGTGGGTGAAGGGGTGTCGGTGGGTGGGGGTTGGGGGGATATACCATGGACCAATCCCAGAGCACATATAGACAAACAACCAGTCATACAATTAACCTCAGACTCCTATCTTTATTGTTGTTCCTGTTTTTTTAATTCAGAAGATTGAACAGTTTCAAAAAATAGTGAGTTTGAGGCAGTATAACACCCTATAAACACTGTCAAATTACTGTTTTACAACACTCCCACTTAATTTTACACTCACATTTAAGCACGTTAGTCATTTCCATACTAAACAGTAAATAGTACAGTAAGCATATTAGTCTGACTTAAACAGGGTAGATAGAGCCCAATCTCTTTCCTAACATGCTTGTCAGTGGCTTGTTGAATATATCTGCCTTCATATCAACTGTTGGAGAATATTACACTTGTATTTGCCCATTTTTCACACACTCACGAATGAAGTGGTAACAAATGTCCATGTTTTTCATTCTTGAATGATTCACAGGATTCTTTGTGATTGCGATGGCTCCTTGATTGTCCTCCAGGATCACTTTTGGTGAATCACTCATTCCAAGATCAGTCAGTGACTGCTTCGACCAAGTACTTTCTTGAAATGCTTGGCTGAGTGCAACACACTCAGCTTCTGTGGTTGAGATTGAAACTATTGCCCGTTTTTTACTTGGCCAACTCACTGCTCCTCCATTCAGCAAGAATATATGACCGGTTGTGGAGCGACAGTCATCCTGATCTCCAGCCCAGTCAGCATCTAAGAAACCAATCAAAGTTCACAACTCTGACTGTTCATACTTGAGGGCAAGGTTCACTGTGCTATTCAAGTACCGAATAATTCTTTTCACACCCGTCAGATGTACAGTATTTGGGTTTGCATTGAACTTTGACACAACACTCACACAACACACTGTGCTATGTCTTGCCATTGCATCATACAGCAGACTTCCTACCATGGAGTGGTAAGTACTTGGGTTCACAGGGTTACTGACACCATCATTTTTCACTTCACTTCACATTTGCATCAGCAGGGGTTGCAACAGGAGTAGCATTATTCATTCCATACTTCTGGAGAATGGTTTCAATATAATGCTTCTGGTGAAGAAAGACACAGTTCTTTGCTTTGTCTTGGACAACAGAGATGCCCAGGATATAAGACAGCTCACCTATGTCCTTCATCTTGTAGCCCTTCTTGGGAGCTCGTTTATTTATGACATTGATGGTTTCTGTTGATTTTGTGATCAGAATCCACATACAGAGCTAGTATCTCGAGCTCCCGTTCAAGTCTCAGAAACACACATGGGTCTGATGTGCTTTGTTTAAAGCCAATATCCTCCATAAACTCTGTGATAGCCTTACTTCAACAGCGAGGAGACTGTTTCAGTCCATATATTGACTTCTTCAGTTTGCACACTAGATGTTCCTGACCTGGTTTGATGTATCCTTATGGTTGCTCTATGTCGATTTCTTGTTCCAAGTGTCCATTTAGAAATGGAGTTACTGTATCCATCTCGTGTACATGTAGATAATTCTGGACAACAAAGGACAATAATATATGAATCGAAATGAATAGAACCACAGGTGTAAATGTTTCATCATAGTCACCACCATACGTCTGTGAGCAGCCTTTGGCCACGAGTCTACACTTGTGTCTCTCCACTCGTGGGTCACTGTGATGGTTGACTTTGAACACCCAGTTGATCTAATGGCCTTGTGATCCTTTGATAGTCACCAAGTCCCGTTTTTCATTTTCCATCAGTGACTCGAACTCCAAGTCAGCCGCTTCCTGCCATTCCTTTGCATTGGGACTCGTCAGTGCTTCTTTCAGGGTGCTTGGCTCTGTAACACCACACATATTAGCATAATGGTCAACAATTACAATGTCAGCAAACTCAACATATCAGAATCAGAATCAGAATCATCTTTATTTTGCCAAGTATGTCCAAAAAACACAAGGAATTTGTCTCCGGTAGTTGGAAATAAAAGCACTCCACTTCAGAGAACACTTTTGAGACATAAAGACATTGAGATAAACAATCACTGAGCAATAAAGGGTTGCTAGTTATTTGGTAATGTGGGTACAATTTTAAAAAAATGTTTTTTTTGACAATTGTGCAAAAGATGCCGAGTCCTCTAGCACTTAGAGCAGATTGAATGACTAATATTGCAAGAGTCTGGTGCAATGACCATTGTGCAAAGGGCGCCGAGACTTCAAGGTATGTATGCAGTTTAAAATGACTAGTTGTGCGATAATCTGGGACAATGTCGATTGTGCAAATGTTGCAGATACTCTTCAGCCAGTGTGCAAGGGGTGCAGATGCTACTCTGGTATGAGTGGCAAGTATTGGTCAACAACAGATATGCAAATAGTGCAGCGGAGCGAGACTACCACAGTGAGTGCACGAGTAATGTATAATTGGCCCAACAGAAATGTGACAACAAACTCAAGACAAAAAAATTCCATATCCATATCTCTGGAGGCTTTCTGATTTTGCTGCTTTATCTTGCAGGTTCACTGAGAGTGGCCTTGTCAACTGGTGTTCCCTGTTCATCTGTATTGATGGATGTTTCATTCTGTGAACAGGATACATCTACGTCCTGTGTCCAGCCGGTCCGATTCATTGAAGATGACATCTCGACAAATGAAAATCCTCCTTGTTTCTTCATCCAACAGATGGTAGCCTTTTGCATTGTTTGCATATCCCATTTCACAGCTTTCTTGTCCAGTTTTTGTCTTTCTGTGTCTGTGACGTGCATAAGCAATACAGCTAAACACTTTCATGTGACTCATGTTGGGCCTTTTGCCTCTCCATCTCTGGTAGGGTGTCTCTTTCTTCAGAGCCAATGTAGTCAACCTGTTCTGTATATAAGCTGCAGTTGCTACAGCCTCTGCCCAGTACATCTTTGGCAACTTAGCATGAGACAGCATATTTCTGGCTGCTTCAATTAGTGTCATGTTTGTTTTCCCTTACTGCAACACCATTTTGCTGAGGTGTGTGAGGTACAGTCATCTCATGGTGAATACCTTGAGCCTTCAGGTATTCTTTAAACTCACTGGAATGTGTATTCTCCACCATTGTCTCTTCTCAGCCTTGTGACTTTCTGCCCACACTCATTGGAAAGTCAAATTCCTTGAATTTTCTAAAAATTTTATTTTTCATGAAGTAGACTTTGCAGCATCCGGTGTAGTCATCAATTAAAGTCACAAAGTACTTTGCTCCACCTATGGACTCGGTCTTCATGGGACCACAGATGTCACTATGGATCAACTGTAACGTTTTGGAGCAAATCTCTCCTACCGGCTTGTGTGGCTTCTTTGAAAGCTTTCCCTCCACACAAGCTTCATAGAAGGGAGGTTATTTTCTGAAATAAAATCACTCCACTCCATTTACCAGATGTTTGAGTTCCTTCAACTTACTGGTGTGGCCCAGGTGCTGATGCCACAGGCTGGCTGCTACTGATGCTCTTGATGCACCATGACACACCAGCAAACTTCCCTTGACGTCCACCTGATACAATTAATCAGATCTCTGTGTTCCCATTCCCAAAATAACAAATTTTTTTCCTCAAATGTAACAACAAGATTTCTTGAACTGCACCGTGTGTCATGGTCTGTCCCCTGCAGGTCCTTTTTTGGAACTTGGGTGGTGCGTTGTCCTCCCCCCTCCCCCACCCCCCTCCCCTCTCTCTCTCTCCAGCAATCAGCACTCCCTCGCCTGCACACCTGTTCCCAATCAGCACTCATCACTGCCTGCGCACCTGTGCCCAATCAGCACTCATCACTGCCTGCATAAAAGCCTGACAGATCCAGGAATTCAACAACAGAGTATTGACGTTCATCCGTGGTACACAGGCCAACATTATTGTAAGTTACTCGACTTCCCGCAATCATACTTACCCCCTTGTGTTCTTCTCTGTCTCCAGTGCTCCTTCAGTGTCTCCAGCTTTGCTGGCTGCTACAGCCACGCCGCCAAGCTATTCCACCTGCCCATGCTTCCGTTTCCTACACCTTCCCTGTTCCAATGGACCACCATCGTCCCTCGGATATCCTACCCACTGAGCAATTACTTAATAAACCATTCTCATCCACCTTCTCCGCCTGCTTTTGGGTCCAGTCCTACATCATACATGTCAGAATTCAGGTGGCAAGTTGGACCCAGATGCAGAGAGGACAGGGAGGTGAGTTTGTTAATGAAGGTTTATTAAAGCTTGGAAGCGAACAAAGGAACTCTGAGAACTAAATCCGGGATTGGCAGGGTTCCAATGAGGACCGGTCTGGCAGGGTAGGAGTCTGTGTTGTCGGTGGGTCGCAAGAGGTGAGCACTGGTTTGCAGGGAGCAAGGGCAGATGGCAGACTGGGGACAAAGAACAAGAATTAGGTAGAGGAGTCCCACAGCATCTTAAGAGGTCTTAAGAGAGTCAGGTGTAATTAGGATGACAAAGTGCAGCTGCTAGACTCCAACACGTCAACCCTGCAAAGCACTCATGACACACACACACACACACACACACAAACACACTCGACACACACACACACACACACACACACACATACACGGGCACGACTCAGGGTGCTGAAACAGCAGCCCTGACAATTACCAGTCATGACACCGTATTTCCTTTTCTGAGAAAATATTTCCGGATAGCTTGGGAACATATTGCACATCATACATTGTGACATTTTTTGACCTGACTGACTTTCAATATGCGGCATGGTGGGGGACTGGTTACAGCGTCTGCCTCACAGTTCTGAGGACCGGGGTTCAATCCCCGGCCCCGTCTGTGTGGAGTTTGCATGTTCTCTCCGTGCCTGCGTGGGTTTTCTCAGGGCACTCCGGTTTCCTCCCATTGGAATTGGAGACTCTAAATTGCCCGTAGGTGTGAATGTGAGTGCGAATGGTTGTTTGTTTGTATGTGCCGTGCGATTGGCTGGCAACCAGTTCAGGGTGTACCCTCCTGCCCTATGATAGCTGGGATATTCTCCAGCACGCCCTCGACCCTAGTGAGGAGAAGCGGCTCAGATGGATGGATGGATGTTACCAAATCCCTATGCTTCCACAACCCTGCCATCACAGAGTTTTATAGACTGTGGCTCTGAAAAAAGTTCGTAGTCCTGAAGACTTTCTGAGCCTGTGGTGGCATCTCATCCTGATTAGTCCCTTTAGCAACAAAGGTCCTCTCAGATGTGTCTTCTGCATCTTCAAAAATCATACTTTCGGCCTTGTGGGTTTTATTTTACCTTTTGCTTTTTGGACAGTCACAGTTTATATGACCTTTCCCACATTTGTAACATCTCCATGAGCTGGATCTCTCAGCTCCCACTGCCTTAGCATTGGGTTGCATCTCTCCCCAAACTTGTGTTGACATGGCTGATGCACAACTGGATGGCGTACCACCATGATTTTCATCAGCTCGCACTTTCCTTTTGTTCTTCATTTATTAATGCTTGCTAAACAAACTGCAATGTCAAGTTGTCCATCTTTGTTTCTAATGCTGTGACAATTGTAGCATAGCTTGATGGCAAATTACCCAGGATAGTTACAGTCTGAGCTTTCTCTTCAATTACAGCACCTATTACTCTAATCTGGTTCGTCAATTCCTTCATTCATTTTAGATGTTCAATTCAACTTTCTCCTTCCTTCATTTCACATCTGAAGTATTTTTTCTTGAGGAATAGTTTATTTGAAAGAGTGTCTCTCTCAAAATGTCCTCTCAGCGTGTCCCACACTTCTTTGGGAGTCTGACAGCTTGTTATCAGGTACAGCTGGGGTGTACTTACATTCAGGACCAAGACGGAAAATGCCTTTTCTCTCCGTCTTTGGAATTCTGTTTGCACAGAGTGGTTCTAGCACATCCGTTTCCACAACCATGCCCCACAGTCCTTTCGCTTTCAGCAACTGCTCCATCTGAAACTTCCATGTTGCCCAGTTCTCTGGTCTGCTCAGCTTGTCAATAAGAAGTTTACCTTCCATTTTGAATCCCACAACACTGTCTATTCCTCATGAAAACAGGTTTTCGGCGACGCCAACTCGTGCTATAAACTATTGTTGTTAATGTGTTTTTTATTCAGAAGATTGAACAGTTACAAAAAATAGTCAGTACGAGGCAGTTTAACACCCTATCAACAGTGTCAAATTACTGTTTTACAACAATCTCACTGGCCTGGAGACTACTTGGATAACAGATGGCGACTCAAGTCTCTGCTGAGTGCAGAGACATCCCCTTGATGTTTCCTGGAGACTGTCACTGGGTTGCCAGGGAGTCGCGGTGAAATTGAACATGTTCGATTTCATTGGAGAGCTTTTGCAGACTCGTCTATATGCTCACAATAGAGAAAAAGCTTAACGTAGCCTAATGTGGACGTTAAAGCGTTTTCCTATTAGAGGTCTGTGCCGGCATCAGTGAAACTTTGGGATATGTCGTGCCTGCATTTGAGGGTTTGACAGTAAAATAAAAGAATATTTAAGTAGTGACTTAAATATTTTTTTATTTTGCGGTCAAACTCTCAAATAAGTGATCGGCAGCAAGCTACAGCTGCACGTCCAGGTGCTTCTGCACGCAACAAGCACCGCCTGCTGCACATTACTTGTTTTTCTTTGACTGTTTTTATAATTATGCAAAGCCAAAATTGAAATCTCAATTAAAATGTAATTACAATTGCCCAGCCTGTACGTTAATAGCGTTTTTTTTCTGAATTGCGAGCTGTTTTAAGCCTGTGTGTCGGCGTTAATAAATTAAACGTGGAAACCGTTGAAAGTCAGTAAATCAAGATTACCTTTCTTCTCTGTACTTGGAACACACGCACACACACACACACACACACACACACACACACACACACACACACACACGCACACACACGTACACACATGCACCTACACACTCCACACACACACACCTCCGATATTACAGATACAGTGATGATGATATGTGACATCAAACGAGGAATTTTTTTTATTCCTGGTAACAAGTTTAGCATCTTATATTGGCAGAGGTGGGTAGGAATGTGCTACATTTACTGTTACATTTACTCAAGTAACATTTTGGATAAATTGTACTTGTCAGAGTAGTTTTGATAAAGCATCATTTTAACTTTTACTCGAGTATTTATGGTAAGAAGAGACGGTACTAACTAATGTTTTAATATGCTTATGTTTCTTGATTCAATGTTTTTTGGGCAAATAACATGCAAACAAATTAATGGAATTTTTCCCCTTCATCAACAGGATATAAAATCAATCGTGTATTTTTTTTCAAATAGCTAATATGAGCTAAGCAAAATCTACAAGACGTGTCAGGATTGGTGTCACAAACAATATATTTCAAACAAAAACTACAAGCTATGGGTTTTTCGTCTTCAATGTTGATGAGACAATCAACCAACATGCCTACAAAGAGATCCTGTGGTATTTGTTCAGTGCAAGAGAAGAGGCAAGAGTTGTCGCAGAACAACTCGTAGCTGCTTCACCTTGACAAGGACCCTACTAACAATGTTCTGAGAAACTGACAGTTGCAGGGTGACGAGAACATCGCCGTGCTGGTGCAATGTCCATACTTCCCTGACCTGGCTCCATGTAATTGTTTCCTCTTTCCCAAACCCAAGGGGGTCATCAAGTTTGAAGACGTGAACGACATCAAGATGGTGGTGACGAAGGAGCTGCGGAGGGTCCTGGAAGAATCCTTCCATGAGTGCCTAAGGGCAAGGCAGAGAAGTCTGGGAAAGTGTGTTAGACTACTGTGGGTGTCCTTTTAATTTGTAGTTTGGATTTGAAATATACACTTTTGTGACTCTAGCCCTGGAGCTTTTCTGGCACACTTCATACAGTATATTACATATTGAACACAGTCTGACTGCTTGTCATGGTATGTTGTGACTGCTTGAGTCATTGGAGGAGAATATCAGCGCTTGTTTTTTTCCGCCTCACGGCATCACGTTTACAACAGCCCAATTTTTGTTGCAGGGATTATGTCGGTACTATTGGACTGTTGCTGCTTGACTGCAATGGTGCAACCACAGGGCGCTTGTTGTTTTGCGCCGTGTTTTTGTTGAGCAGAAAATGTTGGTGCTGTTGGACTGGCTGCGATGGTACGGCTAAGAGAAGCAAGACCACGAGGAGCTTCGTCCCTCAACATAGAGCCGAATGCGTCCCAGAGGAGATAGTGTGTTGCTAGGGATAAGTGTCGGCGCTAAAAAGTAAAGTGCGAGAGACAATTAAATAATACTGGAGAACTGAACCAACTGTTCTGTATGTGTGTTACTTGCCAAAGGACATACTTTTGGCTGTTTGAAAACTGCAATAGCTTGTACACTTTCAAACTCAGCTTGTAGCAAATGTGAGTGACCTCACGCATGCTGTGATTGCGATATCGATGATCCTGCTGCCCTCATACTGATCAATGGAGATTTGAGTCTTGCTTCTCTTTTATCTATAACAGATTCAAACAAAATGTGCAACAAGAGGGAATGAATCTCTGAATCTCCGCCTGTGGAGAGATATGTCTCCAATTTATTTGCAAGTTTTTCAAATCCACAAATATATCCGCAATTTACACGTTTTTAGAATCCACAAATTATTTGCACATTTTTCAAATACACAAATGTATCCGCGATTCACAAATGTTTTATGTTTTGAGTGCATTTATCACGATGCATCATTTGTAAATATTAAATTTTGCTTGTGAATTGTTGAAAGTGCGTTTGTGGATCATAACACAGTTTTAAGATTCTCATGTGTAGGAAGGCCCTCCCTCCATCCGCTAGGCGGCAGTGTTGCTGCCTCTGTTGAAGACTTGACTGCAAGTCCTTTTTATAGGAATCCAAAAGTCTATAGTCCGACCCTGCCGAAATCCCCAATAAATTGACCATGGCTGAACAAGGTGGACCACCAGGAGTCCCGTCATTAGGAAGTCAAAATCACCTTCCACATCTGTCAGTAAGATACAAAAAAACACCTTATTATTCATTCATCTTCCTTTCCGCTTATCCTCACGAGGGTCGCGGGCATGCTGAAACTTATCCCAGCTATCATCAGGCGAGAGGCGTACACCCTGAATTGGTTGCCAGCCAATCGCAGGGGACATATAAACAAACAACCATTCACACTCACATTCACAGCTACGGCAATTTAGAGTATTCAATTAACCTACCATGCATGTTTTTGGGATGTGGGAGGAAACCGGAGTACCTGGAGAAAACCCACACAGGCACGGGGAGAACATCCAAACTCCACACAGGCGGGGCCGGCATTTGAATCCCGGTCCTCAGAACTGTGAGGCAGATGTGCTAACCAGTCGTCCACCGTGCCGCCAGCTTATTATTACAGTGTTGAAATAATAACTGGCTCGCTTTCAAACACACGCAAATAATTTGTGGGTTTGAATCGCAGATATATTTGTGGACTTGAAAAACGTGCAAATAATTTTGAGACATATCTTTCCACGGGCGGCACGGTAGACGACTGGTTAGAGCGTCTGCCTCACAGTTCTGAGGTCCGGGGTTCAATCCCCGGCCCCGCCTGTGTGGACGCATGTTCTCCCCGTGCCTGCGTGGGTTTTCTCCAGGCACTCCGGTTTCCTCCCACATCCCAAAAACATGCATGGTAGGTTAATTGAATACTCTAAATTGCCGTAGCTGTGAATGTGAGTGTGAATGGTTGTTTGTTTATATGTGCCCTGTTTCCTCTAAATTGCCCGTAGGTATGAATGTGAGTGCGAATGGTTGTTTGTTTGTATGTGCCCTGCGATTGGCTGGCAACCCTAGTGAGGAGAAGCGGCTCAGAAAATGGATGGATGGATGGATATCTCTCCACATATGAACCTACTATATGCAAAGTGCCAATGTGAAGGGAGTTATAATGTAGATTTAGTTAATTTAGTTATAATTGTATTATTATTTATTTTGTGTACAGCGCTTTGGTATAGCTGCAGCTGTTCTGAAAGCTAGAAGCTAATAAAGTTGAGTTTATATACTGTGAGTTGAAGTTGTGTATAACACATACAGTATGCATTCTAATTACCAATGAGCCTGTACCAAATTTCCCATGGTGGTGAATGCGCTGTAAACAGTACAAACAAGATGCACCAGTGTCGCTTAAAAAAAAAAAACTATTTCCCCTCTCCCATTCAACAGGAGGGAATAGGTGCCTTATAAATTAATTTTGTTCTACAGACTGCTATGAGCATTATCACATTGTAGACTTAGTTTCCCAGAGGAATCTTGGTTGGATGAGGAATCAAAATAGCTTCCGTTTCTCCGACCCCCAATGACTCCACATTCATCAACGGAGGAAATGAAATTAAGGCTCTGACAACTTGATAATAAGGATATGGTTGGAGCATAAAGAACATTTTCAGGTTGTAATGAACTTCCATTATTCATAAAGCATAATATTAGACAGTCTTGGAGAGTAACAGAATACATGCATTACGTATTCAGGATACAAAATGAATGTAACTGTAGTCTGGTACAATTACAGGAAAAAAAATGTAATCGGATTACAGGTACATTTATTGAAAATTAGGATTATTTTGCAGGATTACATTTTTGCAGGGACAGGGAGGCTGGTTGTTGATTTGAGCCCTCTTGTGGACCGAGCATCCTTTTCAGGAGTTTAGCTGTGCAAACAAGTGGGATAAATGGTAACAATGGACCTCAATGAAACGCAGGGATAGGCATTTTTTGGGCCAACAGGCAAATGACACATTGGATGTACTGTACATATTGGCTTCCCAAAAGTGGCTAATTTAAAAGTGAATCGAAGAGAATGGACATGGCTGTTTTGATCGTATATTGCACTGAAGGATTTATCTAGTTTGGATAATATTTTCAAAGAAAACTGCACTGTCAAAGTCATTTGAAGTGGTGAGACTAAGAGAGGAGCTAGCCCTAAAGCCGCACCTTGGGAGTAAATATTTCACTAGCAGCCGTGGCCCAATGGTTAAGATCATCGCCTGCCACCGTGGGGGACCTAGGTTCAAAACCCCAACGGGACCATCCGCCAACATCCTCCGGACTCACGGCTGTGGTGTCCTTGAGCAAGACACCGATACCCCGAAATGCTCCCCGGGCGCTTCAGCTGCCCCCTGCTCCAGTGTGTTCCACTAACATGTGTATGTGTTCACTGTGATGGGTTAAATGCAGAGAACAAATTTCGTGTGCGTGCATGCATGCATGTTCATGACAATAAAAGATGATTCTTCTTCTATCCTGTCGCAGATCACCCACTGCTTTACTGTACTGTATTACCAATCCCAGCTCCTAAACTTGTCACCGGTAATAAAATACTTTTTCTGTTTTTCTGGTCATCGTTTCATTTTTTTTGTCTCTTTTGTCCTGTTCGGCTGTTAGGTCAAGCAGAAAAGAAGATCTGTATCCCTTTTATGCCGGAACAGTTTTATTGTGTCACAGTGGACTTTTTAAGATGCCACTGTGTCGTTTCAAAAATAAGAGTATGTATGTGTGCATGTGTAAAGCTTGCTCTTTTTTTGGGCTGGATGCATCCATCCATCCATGTGAAGCACGATGACCAAGTGGTTAGTACATCTGCCTCACAGTTCTGAGGTTTTGGATTTTAATTCCAGGTGCTCCGGCTTCCTTTAGGATTCCAAAACCATGCATATTAAACATTCTTAAGACCGAAAAGACAAGATATATATATATATATATATATATATATATATATATATATATATATATATATATATATATATATATATATATATATATATATATTGTTCTGACATTAAATTTCTTTTGTCTTTTTCTTGTTTTGTTTTTGTAGAATAGTTGATATTGGAGTAATCAAAACGTAATTGAAAGTATTCAAGTTACACTACTTTAATATTATGGTACTTGGATTACGTTACTAAGTACATTTTTTAACAAGACACTAGTAACTGTATTGGAATATGTTTTAAAGTAACCTTCCCAATGCTGATAATTGAGCCAGATGCAAAAAAAAAAAAAAAAGTGTCATGTGAAACTTGGGTTATGAAGCAAATATTAATAAAAAAGGTGATTTGTGAATTAACGTTAATGCTTTATGTCTGGTAAGGCTCACATTTTAAGGCCTATGATGTGAAGCAGACGGAAATACGCTTATGTCTGGGTCAAATATAAAGGGAACCCCCGCTATTTGCGGGGGATATGGATTAGTCCTGCTGCGAATAATAAAAATCTGGGAATAATCAACGCTCACCCACCCCGAAACGGGTTTGTAATTTCTTTTGTGCAGTAGGTTGATACCACAAGATGCCGACAAAGCACTTATTAGAGTAGAACCTGAATCAGAAAGACAGCTGACGCTTCTTCCGCCGAAAAATGTACTTTTTAGTTTAACTAGGGTACCTTTAGGGTTCATCGATTTGAACCTGGGTCCTCAGAACTGTGAGGCAGATATGCTAACCAGTCAGCCACTGCCACCATTATAACAAAGGGAATAAGTGGCGTTTTGACTGCTGATCAAGCAAATCCTAATTCTAACCAAACATTCTTGGGAGAGAAAACTAACAAAACAGTGATTTTGGGGCAAATTGTAGATGAAATAAATAGCACATTGTTAAAACACTACAACACTACGTACTGTATATCCATCCATCCATTTTCTGAGCCGCCTCTCCTTGCTAGGGTTGCGGGCATGCTGGAGCCTATCCCAGCTATCATCGGGCAGGAGGCGGGGTACACCCTGAGCTGGTTGCCAGCCAATCGCAGGGTACATATAAACAAATAACCATCCACACTCACTTTCATACCTACGGGATATTTAGAGACTTCAATTAACCTACCATGCATGTTTTTGGGATGTGGGAGGAAACCGGAGTGCCCGGAGAAAACCCACGCAGGCACGGGGAGAACATGCAAACTCCACACAGGCGGGGGCGGGGATGGAGCCCCAGTCCTCAGAACTGTGAGGCACGACGCTCTAACCAGTCGTCCACCGTGCCGCATACTGTATATCCATTTATTTATTTATTTATTTCACTTTTTAAATCCGGGGTACACTAAGGGTGTCAAACCTGATTGGTTCATTTATTTGTCGTTGCCGCATATCAAAGTTGGACACCTTTTTCACCAGACTCAATCTGTGTCAAGTTCATGTGGAACCATACGGTTGGTTTGGTCCGCACCCGAGTTAGATTAAGCTTTTCAGACCTGACCTAAAAACACACATTGAGGAAAAATAACTTAAATGAGTTTAAAACAGACTAAAGTGATAGGATCCAAGTCACCTCGGATAGCCTTCAGCACCACCATGACCGGGTACAGGAACATTATAGAAACGGACAATGAATTGATCGCAACTGGAATGTTCTGGTTGCTTTAGAAGAAGTTTTGCCTCTCATCCTAACAGACTTCATCAATTTATGCATATAGGCTAGCTAGGACACCTCTAACATTAGTGTTGGTGTGGAAACCAAACTATTTTTCCTCTTAGTTACAGAGGCATGTCCCAACCACGAATGGTATGACTCTTTTAGGATGCAAAACGACAGTCGAAAGATGCATTGAGAAGAGGCCTCTGCCCGCCATGAGCATTCATTTGGGTGGACTCACCCTCTTTAATACACCATTCACTCTTATTTTAGTCTCTTTGGAAGGGATGAAAGGACGACATTGTATGTGGGAGATGGGTGGAATAGTAAGCCTCCTCCTCTGTTTAGAGATGGCCTTAACATCAACCTCTTTCACTTCTCTTTCAAACCAACCGTCTTCTCTGTCCAGAATGTGTACAACCCCAATTCCAATGAAGTTGGGACACTGTGTAAAATGTAAATAACAGCAGAATACAGTGATTGATGATGATCAATTGAATACACTACAAAGACAAAATATTTAATGTTCAAACATAGTTTTTTCTGCAAATATTCTCTCATTTTAATTGGAAACAGATTGGGTATAAAAAGGTGGAAAAAAAGACTGAGAAAGTTGAGGAATGCTCATCAAACACCTGTTTGGAACAACCCACAGGTGAAGAGGCTAATTGGGAACAGGTAGGTGCCATGATTGGGTATAAAAGGAGCCTCCCCGAAAGGCTCAGTTGTTCACAAGCAAGGATGGGGTGAGGTTAACAACTTTGTGAACAACTGCTGGAGCTAATAGTTTTTCAACATACGATTGGAAGGAATTAAGGGATTTCATCATCTACGGTCTATAATGTCATCAAAAGGCCGAAAACCAATATTGATTGCCCCTGACCTTCGATCCCTCAGGCAGCACGGCATTAAAAAACAGCATCAATGTGTAAAGGATATTGCCATGTGAGCTCGGGAACACTACAGAAAACCATTGTCAGTTAACAGTTTGTTGCGACGTCTACAAATGCAAGTTTAAACTCTACAATGCAAAGTGAAAGCCATATACTGTATTAACAACACCCAGAAATGCTGCCGACTTCTCTGGGCCCAAGCTCATCTGATAAGGACTGATACAAAGAGGAAAAGTGTGCTGTGGCCTGACGAGTTCCCATTTCAAATTGTTTTGGGAAATCATGGACGTCGTGTCCTCCAGGCCAAAGATGAAACGGACCATCCGGATTGTTATCAAAACAAAGTTCAAAAGCCATTGATGTTATGGGGGTGTGTCAGTTCCAATTGCATGGATAACTTGCACATCTATGAAGACACCTTTAATGCTGAAAGGTGCATATAGGTTTTGGAGCAACATATGCTGCCATCCAAGCAACGTCTTTTTCAGGGATATCCCTGCTTACTTCAGCAAGACAATGTCAAACCACATTCTGCAAGCGATACAGTGTGGCTTCGTAGTAAAAGAGTATGAGTACTAGACTGGCCTGCCAGCAGTCCAGAACTTTTCTTCCATTCAAAATATGTGGCACATTATTTAGTGCAAATTACAACAACGGAGTGGAAGTTGTACATCAAGCAACAATGGGAAAGAATTTCACCTACAAAGCGTCACCATTTATTATCGTCAGTTCCCAAACGCTTATGGAGTGTTGTTAAAAGGAAAGGTGATGTAACACAGTGGTAAACTTGCTCCTGTCCCAGGTTTTTCGGAACGTTTTGCAGGGATCAAATTCAAAATAAGTTAATATTTGCAAAAACAAAGTTTATCTGTTTGAACATTAAATATATTGTCTTTGTAGTGTATTAAATTTAATATTTAGTAGATTAAAAATGATTTGCAAATCATTGTATTTTTTATTTACATTTTCCACAATGTCCCAACGCCATTGGAATTGGGGTACATATTTGTCCTCAAAAGAGCTGTTTCTCTTTGAGGTACAGTTAGACAGCTGAGTCTTGAACTAAAGTGTTAGCCTGTCTGTGCCTGCTCAGTGTTTGCTTGGTTTCCCCAATATACACATCAATGCATTCCTCAAAGCGCTTGACAGTATACACTCGACTGTTTTTATGGGTATGGGATGTCTGGTCCTTGGGGTGTACCGGCCTTTGTCTCAGGGTGTTAAACACGTTTGAAGTGTACCGGAATGTTGTTTGGGTTACAAATCCTTCTTTCTCAGACAGACCTGATACATATGGAATGACAATGTTTCTGTATCTGTCACTCTTTTATTCCTCATCAACCTTTCTCTTGTTCCTTTTGGAACTACAGGTACTTGCACTTTTTTACAAATGATCAGCTGGGGTAACCACAGGTTTTGAAGGCCTCCCTTGGGTGCCTATGCTTTCTCTTTGGCCTGTGGGCTAGTGGAAACATTATCAGGTCTGTGTTGTAATGTTCTGATCACGCCCAGTTTGTATTCCATTGGGTGGTATGAATAAAAAAGTAAGTACTGGTCGGTGTGTGTGGGTTTCTTTTTACCATTGGATTCAAGTCGAAATGTCTTCTATCTAAGACAACCAGAACAGTCCAATTGCGATCAATTCAATGCCCTGAGAAGGAAATGACCTGGATGAATGAAAATATTAAAAGGCATTTTGAAAAGGATGCATGACATTTCCCTGCCAATATTTTTCTGTTGAATTGTACAGGTTTATATGAATGTGGAAAATATTAGACAAACTGGCATCTTATATCAGTCTTTTTTTTTCTCACAACAGCTATTGATGTACTAATCGACTTATTGTGTTGCTTACATTCTACTCTTTACAACAATACATTTGTCCCAAAACAAACATGTACCTTAGCTGACAATGATTTACATTACCAGGGCTGAATTCAAACTAGATCAGCGAGATACTGCTGAGTTATACTCATTTTACAAACACACAGTTTGGACACGATATATGAATGCCGACACTTGGAATACAGAAGCCTAATGAGTATACAGAAAAAAATGCATGATGTGAGTAAGACAAATAATGAATATTGATTCCAGTCATTCATGACATCATCTCACCAAGTAAAGTATGAGGAGGAACAGGTGACTTGTATTACCCCCTCTCAAGGCTGAACGTTTATCTAGTCTTTGCTTTTTGTTGTTGTGCTTATGTTTGCTTTTTGCCTTGCCTCATAGCTTAGTTATTTTTTTCCAACCGGGTTGCTAGTGCTTTTTGTTCCCCCGTTTAGATTCTTTTTGGATTTAAGTTTTATTTGTTACTTCAGCTTTTTTTTTTTAATTTGTTACTTTAGTTTTTTTGTAAATAAAGACTGTTGAATCATATGTATGCTCTGATCCAACATTGTTTTTTTACTAACCAAAACATAGCATTAATCAAGAGAGACAAAAACAATTGATATGATCTATTGTTAAAAGAGCAACAAATGGGTGCTTTGCCATCTGGTTTAGTTGGAAAGAAGAGAGAGAAAGAAACCATGCATGATACAAATCTTTAATTCAATATAATCAAACATGTATCACTAAAAACTTTAAAATACAGAGAGGTACATAAAATTGCAAAACCTCCATGTTCGTGGATCAACATATCTTCAAACCCTGAAATAGTTCAACAGTAGTACTAAATGACATATTGATCTACTGGGACCTTTCTCTGAAACAAGTAATTTCCTCCATCTGCAATGACCTTTCACGGGGTTATTTAAAGATGGACATTGTTGTTTGAAAAGGTAACTGATGATGCATCTTTTTGTTTTTTTATTTAAACTCTGAATTTATAAAAAAAGGCAGCAAATTTCCACAGCAGGATCCAGCTGCAGCTGAATAGAGAAGGGCCATCTGCAGCCCTCTTCGCCTTGAGTGAAACATTTTGAGTTGCAGAGGGGCAGTGCTCTTCTCTTGGATCCTGTGGAGTTTCAGCAAGCGCTTGTGCCCCTTCTACACTCATTAAGTCTTTTATTGCCATGTGTCCTAGTTACCTTGATGAATGGTCGCAAACTACTGCAAACCTATTTATTACTTTTCTTCACTTGGTGGGAACCCAACCTTTTAAATTAAAAAGCATTTAATCATAAATTTTCAATGTTTAGCGCACTGGGCTAAGTCTTATTACTCTTAGTGTAATTAGGACACATTCTTTCAACTGAAGTACATCACTCAAGGCTACTTACCTTGTGGATCTTAGACTTAAAGTTCTCTTCGATATTTATATTGCTTAAGAAATTAATAAACACGTTAATATTTGGCAAGAATGGAAGAATTTGCTGCTTCTTAATCGGAGGTCAATCAATACAGTAGTATGTGTACAGTGATTCATTGGGATTCATTGTGGAAGATGAACATGACAACAAAAAGCAGGGCTTGATGAAAAGTTCCCAAGGAAACCCATTCTGTCAATTTACTGAACCCAACAGCAAATTCTACTGCTCTGCTAGACGAATTATTCATCGCTAATCAAATATTTTCTCCTTCTCTCTCTTGCACAGGCTAGTCGAAGCACGAGTTGCCATTTGCAGACTATGAGAGCAAATGTTAATTTCTCCCATGCGCATTTCGGTGCCAGAGGAGCCACAGGGCTCCAAGCTACAGCTAACAGTGTAACGAAGCGAGGAGGGGGTCACTTGGATATTTGCATTCGGAAATGTGATTGAGTTGTTCACATTGATTTAGCCTTTTCCTTCCAAATCATTGTGCAAGGTGAGAAAGAAGATATTTATATGTGTGTGTGGAGATTTAACTTGTCACACAACCTTCCGGACATCGTTTTTGAATTTATTTTTTTTTGCTTTTTTTATATACAACATCAATTCCAATGAAGTTGGGATGTTGTGTTAAACATAAATAAAAACTACAGAATACAATAATTTGCAAATCATGTTTAACCTATATTTAATTGAATCCACTACAAAGAGAATATATTTAATGTTCAAACTGATAAACTTTATTGTTTTTAGCAAATAATTATTAACTTATAATTTTATGGCTGCAACACGTTCCAAAAAAAGCTGGGACAGGTGGAAAAAAAAGACTGAGAAAGTTGAGGAATGCTCATCAAACACCTGTTTGGAACATCCCACAGGTGAAGAGGCTAATTGGGAACAGGTAGGTGCCATAATTGGGGATAAAAGGACCTTCTCCAAATTGCTCAGTTATTCACAAGCAAAGATGGGGCGAGGTTCACCTCTTTGTGAACAAGTGCGTGAGAAAATAGTCGAACAGTTTAAGGACAATGTTCCTCAATGTAAAATTTCAAGGAATTTAGGGATTTCATCATCTACGGTCCATAATATCATCAAAAGGTTCAGAGAATCTGGAGAAATCACTGTATGTAAGCGGCAAGGCCGAAAACCAACATTGAATGCCCGTGACCTTCGATCCCTCAGGCGGCACTGCATCAAAACCGACATCAATGTGTAAAGGATGTCACCACATGAGCTCAGGAACACCTCAGAAAACCAATGTCAGTAAATACAATTCGGCGCTACAGCCGTTAAGTGCAACTTGAAACTCTGCTATGCAAAGCAAAAGCCATTTTTATCATCTAAGATGGACTGATGCAAAGTAGAAAAGTGTTCTGTGGTCCGACGAGTCCACATTTCAAATTGTTTTTGGAAATTGTGGACGTCGTGTCCTCCGGGCCAAAGAGGAAAAGAACCATCCGGACTGTTATGGACGCAAAGTTCAAAAGCCAGCATCTGTGATGGTATGGGGCTGTGTTAGTGCCAATGGCATGGGTAACTTACAAATATGTGAAGGCACCATTATGTCATATGTGTGTGTGTTCCGGGTTTTGTCTTCCCCCCCTGTTTCACACACACCTGTTCATGTGAGCATCTTCATCACCTGTGCCTCGTTCACCCTAATTACCCCTTGTATATAACCTCGTGTCTCATTTCCTCTCGTTGCCAGTTCGTTGTACCTTGTCGTCGCGTTCCAGCATTCCTTGTTTCCACGTCATAGATTCACAGTAAGACCTGACCCTGTTCCGATTATCGACCTTGTCTCTTTGCCTCATGTTTTTGGATACTGTTGCCTCTCTTGGATTGCCTGCCTGTGTACCGACCTATGCCCGTCTATTAAACCTCTCTTTTTGGAAACTGTCAATTTGTTTTGGAGTCGTGCATTTTTGGGTCCTATCCTCTGTTCCATTCATGACAGAACGAACTGACCAGAACATGGACCCAGCAGACTCAGACCCGGTGCGCAAAGCCCTTCAAGCGCAGGGTCAACGCCTCGCGAAGCAGGATGAGCAGATTGCCGCCCTCCACCTTCATCTAGAGGGACTGTCAAGGAATCAGGACAATATGATGAGACAGGTGGCCTCGCAGTTTGAACTTCTTTTGAAATTTTTTCAAGAGAAGGAACCAGTGGGCACCACACCCAGTACTGCCACGGTATTTCCGTGTGAAGTAGTCACCATGCAGCCACCTGCCACCTCCGCTGCTGTCTGCCCACAGCTCTCTCGACCGGAGAGGTTCTCTGGAGAATCTGGGAACATTAAGCCGTTCATCACGCAGTGCGAACTCCACTTTGAACTGCAGGCAGCCGCCTTCCCCACCGAGCGGGCAAAGATCGCATTCGTCATTTCCCACCTGACTGGTCGTGCGGAGGCGTGGGCTACTGCTGAATGGAGCCGCAATTCCGCCGCGTGTCATTCATGGGCTTTTTTCGTCAAGACTATGGAGCAAATTTTTCAATTTTCCACTCCTGATCGTGAGGCAGCTCGCTCCCTTGTCACCTTACAACAAGGCAAGCGCAGGGTGTCAGATTACGCGATTGAGTTTCGCATTCTAGCAGCTGAGACTCATTGGAATAATCGGGCGCTACTCGATGCCTTTTTTCAAGGACTATCCCCCGCCGTCAAGGATCATTTAGTCCCGCTAGACCTGCCACCCGACTTGGACACTCTCATCGCTCTCGCCCTCAAGATCGACAGAAGGCTTTTGGATCGCGAGCTGGATGGAGATCGGCGGAGGGATGCTTCACCGCGCACTTGGAGGACGAGCCTCGGTGACAAGCCAAACCAAGGCAGATTCCCTGCTGCCAGTCTCAATCCACTGGCTAGCGTCACCACGGATGAGCGCATGCAACGGGGCAGGTTCCGTCTCTCCTCTGAGGAACGTCAACGCCGGCTGAGGGAAGGGCGGTGCTTCTACTGCGGTCAGTTGGATCATTCCGTGAGCAACTGTCACGTCAAAGTTGCCGGTGCCGGTAGCCAGGGCACGGAGAGGTGAGTCTGAATTTCATTAAGGAAGACCCTACACGGGTTCTTCCTAAAGTGACACTATGCTCTCCTGATTTATCTCAAGTGCCCACCTGTTATCAGGATATTAAAGATGTTTTTTCCAAGTCCAAGGCCAAATCCCTTCCACCCCACAGACCTTATGACTGTGCTATTGACTTGCTGCCTGGAACCACACCCCCACGAGGGAGGTTGTTCTCTCTTTCAGGGCCGGAACACAAGGCCATGAAGGAATACGTAGAAGAATCACTGGCAGCCGGGATCATTCGCCCATCTTCATCCCCTGCGGGAGCAGGATTTTTCTTCGTGGACAAGAAAGACAAGACCCTGCGACCCTGTATCGATTACCGGGGTCTCAATGAGATCACGGTAAAAAACAGGTACCCTCTTCCTCTCATCTCCACCGCCTTTGAGTTCCTGGAGGGAGCCAAGATTTTCACAAAACTGGACTTAAGAAATGCATATCATCTAGTCAGGATAAGGGAGGGGGATGAATGGAAAACAGCATTTAACACACCAACGGGACATTATGAATATTTGGTAATGCCTTTTGGGCTTACTAACGCTCCAGCTGTTTTCCAGAACCTTGTCAACGATGTCCTGCGCGACATGTTGAATGTTTATGTTTTTGTTTATTTAGATGATATTCTGATATTCTCCCCGGATGAGGAGACTCACATTATTCATGTCCGCTCTGTTTTGCAGCAGTTACTGCAGAATCAACTCTATGTCCAGGCTGAGAAATGTGAGTTCCACCAGGCATCCGTTTCTTTTCTGGGTTTCGTCCTGGCTCAAGGTGAAGTCAAGATGGACCCTTGCAAAGTCGATGCCGTTATTAATTGGCCTACTCCCACGTCACGCAAAGATGTACAAAGGTTCTTAGGGTTCGCAAACCTCTACAGGAAATTCATCAGGAATTTCAGTTCTATAGCCTCTCCTTTGCATGATCTTACCTCGCCACACAAACCTTTTGTATGGAACCCGCTTTGTCATGCAGCTTTTCAAAAACTTAAGTCGAGCTTTACCTCCGCTCCCATCCTTACTTTGCCAGATCTCAAACAGCAGTTTGTGGTAGAAGTCGATGCGTCTGATGCCGGAATAGGAGCAGTGCTCTCCCAGAAGTCTCTCAAGGATGAGAAGTTACATCCTTGTGCGTTTCTCTCCAAAAAATTTACCCCAGCTGAAAAAAATTATGACATTGGCGACCGTGAACTGTTGGCAGTCAAGGTGGCTTTGATGGAGTGGAGGCACTGGCTAGAGGGGGCACATACTCCGTTTTTAGTATGGACAGATCACAAGAACCTTGAATATATTAAGACTGCCAAAAGATTAAATGCGAGGCAGGCTAGATGGGCTCTTTTCTTCTCTAGATTTAATTTTACGTTATCATACCGACCGGGTTCTAAAAATGGTAAGCCGGATGCTTTGTCACGCATTTTCTCCGAGGAGAGTTCTTTGTCCGACCCTAAGACTATTTTGCCTAAGTCATGCTTCATTTCCGCTTTTATTTGGGACATTGAGACTGCGGTTGAAGGGGCTCTGAAAGACACTCCTAGCCCTGAAGATTGCCCCGAGAACAGGCTTTATGTGGTTCCGACCTTAAGGGGAAAAGTCATCCACTGGGCTCACACGAACCGAACTGTATGTCACCCAGGCATTTCCAAGACGCTATCAGTGGTCGAACAGCGCTTTTGGTGGCCTAATGTTAGGAGGGATGTTAGCGATTACGTCAATGCTTGCCAGGTATGTGCTGCTAACAAGGCCTCTCATCAACGTCCTTCTGGGGAGTTGCGACCCCTGCCAATACCACAACGTCCTTGGTCAGACATTTCCGTAGACTTTGTTACAGGATTACCGGCCTCTAAAGGCAATACCACCATTCTTACAGTTGTTGACAGGTTCTCTAAGATGGCGCACTTCATTGCACTTCCAAAACTCCCCTCAGCTAAAGACACTGCCGAGCTAATGATTAATCAGGTTTTTAAGTTCCATGGTTTCCCCAAGAATGTGGTGTCTGATAGGGGTCCCCAATTCATTTCGCAATTTTGGAAGGAGTTTTGTAAACTCATAGGTGCTACCGTCAGTCTGTCATCCGGGTTTCAACCTGAAACCAACGGCCAAACCGAGAGGCTGAACCAGGACCTGGAGACGGGGCTTCGATGTCTCGCTTCACAGGAGCCGCGATCCTGGTCTCAGAAACTGGTTTGGGTCGAATTCTCCCACAATTCCCTCCCCTCTGCATCCACTGGTCTATCGCCTTTTCACGTTGTACATGGTTACCAACCATCTCTGTTTCCTGCCATAGCCCCAGAATCCACAGTTCCAGCGGCATTAACCTTGGTGAGACGCTGCAGGAGGACCTGGGAGCGAGCCCGCCAGATGCTGCTGCGCCAGGGACGGTCCTACAAAGCCGCTGCTGACCGTCGGAGGACACCGGCCCCGAACTACAAAGTGGGTCAGCGAGTTTGGCTTTCGACCAAACATATTCCACTCCGGGTGGAGTCCAAGAAGCTCGCTCCCAGGTTCGTTGGGCCCTTCCCCATCACAAAAATAATCAACCCTGTCACCGTGAAGCTGAGGCTCCCAAGGTCTATGCGGGTCCACCCTACTTTTCACGTCAGCCTACTCAAGCCAGCCCGGGAGTCCCCTCTGGCCCCGCCTTCCAGGCCCCCTCCTCCCCCCCGGTTTGTGGATGGGGGCCCTGTCTTCTCTGTGAAGCGGCTGTTGTCATCTCGTCGGAGGGGCAGGGGGTTTCAATATCTGGTGGACTGGGAGGGCTATGGGCCTGAGGAGCGTTCCTGGGTACCGTCTGCGTTTATCGTGGATGATTCGCTCATTCGGGACTTCCACGTTGCGCATCCAGGGGCCCCAGGGCCGTCTGGGGCCGGCCGTTAAGGGGGGGGGGGGGTACTGTCATATGTGTGTGTGTTCCGGGTTTTGTCTTCCCCCCCTGTTTCACACACACCTGCTCATGTGAGCATCTTCATCACCTGTGCCTCGTTCACCCTAATTACCCCTTGTATATAACCTCGTGTCTCATTTCCTCTCGTTGCCAGTTCGTTGTACCTTGTCGTCGCGTTCCAGCATTCCTTGTTTCCACGTCATAGATTCACAGTAAGACCTGACCCTGTTCCGATTATCGACCTTGTCTCTTTGCCTCATGTTTTTGGATACTGTTGCCTCTCTTGGATTGCCTGCCTGTGTACCGACCTATGCCCGTCTATTAAACCTCTCTTTTTGGAAACTGTCAATTTGTTTTGGAGTCGTGCATTTTTGGGTCCTATCCTCTGTTCCGTTCATGACACATTAATGCTGAAAGGTACATACAGGTTTTGGAGAAACATATGCTGCCATCCAAGCGAAGTCTTTTACATGGACGCCCTTGTTTATTTCAGCAAGACAATGCCAAACCACATTCTGCACGTGTTACAACAGCTTCGTAGTAAAAGAGTGCGGGTAGTAGACTGGCCTGCCTACAGTCCAGACCTGTCTGCCATTGAAAATGTGTGGTGCATTATGAAGCGTAAAATACGACAACGGAGACCCCAGACTGTTGAACAGTTGAAGCTGTACACCAAGCAAGAATGGGAAAGAATTCCACCTACAAAGCTTCAACAATTAGTGTCCTCAGTTTCCAAACGTTTATTGAATGTTGTTAAAAGAAAAGGTGATGTAACAGTGGTAAACATGACCATGTCCCAGCTTTTTTGGAACGTGTTGCAGCCATAAAATTTAATTAAAAGTAAATGATTATTTGCTAAAAACAATAAAGTTTATCAGTTTGAACATTAAATATCTTGTCTTTGCAGTGTATTCAATTAAATATAGGTTGAACATGATTTGCAAATCATTGTATTTTTATTTGTTTAACACGTCCCAACTTCCTTGGAATTGGGGTTTTATATATATATATATATACATATGGCAAAAAATATCCTAAGCCAAAGAGAACGGTCCAGTTGCGATCGATTCAATGCCCTGAGGATGTCTTCCACAGGTTTGTAGTCATGTTCAGCAGGATGATAAGGAACACATTTCTCTGCCCAAAACATAAATCAAACAACACATAATGTAACCAATCCAGGCTTCAAGGGCTACCAGGAGGCCAGCCATAACTACCCTTCATTGTCTGCTGTCAGCAACACCTCCATTGGGACCTGAACATATTAAGGAACTTTACTTTCAGCAATGAATGCTGACTCCTACAAAACACCGTGCCTGGGTGGGTTTTCTCCGGGCCCTCTGGTTTCCTCCCAGATCCCAAAAACATGCGTGGTAGGTTGATTGAAGTTCCCTTAGGTGTGAATGTGAGTGCGAAATGTCGGTTGTTTCTATGTGCCCTGCGATTGGCTGGCGACTGGTTCAGGGTGTATCCCGCCTCCCGCCCGAAGATAGCTGGGATAGGCTCCAGCAGCCCACGACCCTAGTGAGGAGAAGCCATAAAGAAAATGGATGGATGGATAGTTTTTGACACACATTCTCAGTTGTGCTGCTAATGCCACAAATGCATAATTGTTAAGATTAGGGCATCATTTAAAAAGTGAAGTACAAGTAAGCAGGCTTTCCTATTGTAGGAAATGAATTGGAAAGAAGCTTCGTCGCAACAAAAAGTGATAACAATGCAGATTTCTTTTTTGTTTCATGTTTATTTTTTTTATTTTAGTGTCAAATATGAAGACGTTACCTAACTGTAAGTGATTAATAGACAATTTAAATCAGCGGCATACATTTTCTAAGGCACATTTGAGATGTTATGGACAGAAAAGAAAATTCCAAAACAACTTAATTGACAGTATTGTTTTCATTGGACAAAACGCATGAGCCGACACTTCAAGAAAAGGACCTGAAGCCCTCTTAAGTGCATGAATGTATGTACTTAATGTGTAATTAAATAGGCAAAAAAAAAAAAAAAAAAAAAACGACGAGGGGAGTTGTTATTGCACAGTCATTGCCCACAATGTCCAGATGAGTAGTTCAGTGATCTGTGATTCTACTTTAACATATTTTTTTTGTGGACTCCCTAGAAAGCATAGATGTTTTCTGGAATCTTATTTGGTGACAGTAAGATCCACAGTGCAAGGAGCACTGAACATTTGACCACCCTGTGAACACCGCGAAAGACTTTGGTAGTTTTGGATCCAAAAACTGTCATAGTTAAAAAACAAAACAAAAAAAAACAAAAAAAAAAAAAGAAAAAACCCATCTATTTATGGTAATATTAGCCTCAATAGGTTTCTTTAAATAGGTTATGTATTGGTCATTTGTTCATTTGAAGTCATTCAGGAATTGTTGAATTTAATGTGCATTTTTATGCAGTATGAATGTCATCAATCTCGCCTCGCTGCCCACCCCTAGAAACGGTCTCATCCACAGCTAAAAGGTTTTTCAGCGTACAGCTAGGAAGCAAGGGGTTGGTGAGGGGGGCTGAAGAAAAGCAGGTCAGTTGTTGACATGGACAAATGGGGGATAAAGCATCACCATAGCGACCCATATAGGACCCACTTGACAGCAGGATTATGTGTATTTTTTAGTGTATTTGTCTTTCTTTTTCGGTACACTCACGGGTAGTTGACTTGATGTGTATACCCAAAAACATTAGCAAGACATGGTAAGAAGTTCACAAGGTTCCCAGCCGTATATGCAATGCTCAGGATGTTTTTCTCTCCGGTCAAGACATGAAGGCAACCTCTGTGAGACGTAACCCAGATTTTTCAGGCACATGGTGGTGCTAGTGGACTGCTGACCACAGGGTCACAGACAGTTTCAATGCACACCATCAGTATGTCCCCCCACACACACACCAGATCTTTCTCTCAGTCCCACTCTCCTTCTTCAACATAATGTGAGGTATTTTGACAAATTCAGTAAAAAATAAGACAATACTATAGATAGGTTGACTCACCTATGCCATGGGTATGTTTTTATTGTTTCAAAAGCAAGAACCGTGTACCAGTTGTCCTTGAAATTGTGATTTCAATTGATGACAGACTGCTAACCATGAGAAGAGTAGGAATGTCATATTCAGTGGACATGCTGGTACAAGACATTAACGTTTACCCGCTATGATTTCTCACCTTTTTCTTTTCATATGTGTTAGACTAAGAATGTCATGTTGTCATAAATCCTGGTGCACCGGTCGAACCTGCCACTGGCGCACAGTTGTGCGGCCCGCCGCCCCTGAGTTACACCATTCACGACATAATTAGGTTTGATGTTTTTTGTTCCCAGGATTGCTTTTTAGCAACTATTTTAAAGTATATAAATTGGTTTTGATGCATATTATAATTTTGCAGCCATTTCTGAGGTCTGCACTCTACTAAGTACAATCCAATATTTTCCAAAACAGTGTCCCAGGTCTGAGCCTCTCCTCTGTTTAACTTCTTCCTTTCTCTATCACATTACTTTGTTAGGTAAAATGTGTTATTATCGCTCCTTCTGCAATTCTCCTTCATACCAGTCCTCCACGCCATCATCCAATTCTCCTTATACCCAGTCGGTGGTGCCACTCAGAGAATGCTCCTTCATCCTCCTCTTCTTCACTAACTGGCTCCCTCTGCCCTGGCAGTCTGACAATTGTTGGAGCCCACACTGTTAAGCAGTTATCACCAGCCTACAGAGGTGTGTGTGAGTTTGTGTATAATAATAGCAGGGGAATACATACACATATCCATGTGTGTCACCCTGTGCAATCTATTTACATTGATATGCACTGCTCTTTTGTTCCGTAAAACAATACAGACAATGTGTCAGGCCAGTCCCTATTATACCGGAGCCTTGTATTTGTCTTCTACAAGAATGTTTTTTTCAACAATGAGAGGTATATGATACTGAAAGCCTTCAACCCATTTCCTACCTCTGCCAAACATCCCTGGTGTCTGGCCTTCTCTGGATCCATATGAAAGGCACTAATTTGTTTGCCTTCAAGGATTTGATTCGAGTTATAGTCCCATCTGTCACTGGGAGGAAGTTGAAAGAGGAGAAATAATCCCAGCTGGAATAATGGGTCTGTTGAAGGTAGATCACGTTGTAGGAAGATGAGGACAATATTTTTCTGGCCTTGAGGTAGTGAGACACAATGGACACAAGCCAGACTTCTGACCTCAGGAGACATAGGAGGCAAACAATAGTGCTTGGGGAAATTAGGGGATTTGTCCCCCCCCGCTAGGCTTAAATCTTATTCTGTACAGTTGTTTCCACAATATTGTCTGTTTATAACATCAATTTTTTATTTTATTTTTGTGTTTCATTCTGGTCATCTATTTCCACAGTCAGTTCTAATTGAGGGTGTTCTTTTTTTTTTTTTTTTTTTTTTAGCAGCAATGCAGTTTGTAAAGCCACATTGTGGGATCTAGGCAGCTCAAAGACACAAAAAAATAAGACTAATTGATGCGAAGTCATACAAGTCATCAACGCCTCCAACAATTACTAGTGGGGTGCCCTTTAACTTTAACATCTCTCTAGTATGTCCATAGGATCCCGATTCTACATGCAGATATTTCTGGCCTATGTCTAGCATGTTTAATTCAGAATGTGTAAAAAAAATATATTAAAAAATCCCATTTGCGGGGCATGTTAAAGGACAGAAAAGGTGTTTTTAGCGGTGTGTTTGGTTATTATGCTCTTGGATAACAACTAATGAGTGAATTAGAGTTTCCAAGAGAAACTCCGTTGGGTAGACTGGTATAAAATGGGTAATAAGTAACGTTTTGCTCTCACTTGCCTGGAAAATGCCCTCCCCCAATCCAAAAAAGGGAACTAAGTTCAAAGAAGAAGAAGATAATCCCTTACAGTCCCCACAGTAGCGAGGACCCAGGCATATGGAGCAAATGGGGTTCAGTTTCTCCCTCAAGGACACGTTAACAGGTCTGGGGGGGAAACAAGGAGTCACACCAGCAATCTTCAAATTGCAAGACAGCTACTCTAACTCTACCCTTCAGCCATGTTGACCTAAAAAGAAATCAAATAGAAGGCTTTCTGGTCTTCCCACATTGCACAACCAATGTCAAGAGATTTTGTTGATTTCTTTACTCAAATCAAGGACAGTTCAGAAAGTAGTTCTGTTGTAGTTTAAATAGGCTAATAGATGAAGAGTTAGGATGTAGAAAACTGTGGCATTGTATTTTGAGTTGGTTCAGAAGTGCTAGGAGAAGCTGAAGTGACAAAGTGATTCAGAAACTAACCTGTTTCTCCAACAACAACCACATACTGTAGCTATGGTAACCTTCAGCAAAAAAAAAACACTCCACAGGACCATCCAGTGTGTTCACCCAGTTGAGGTGACAAGTGGTGTTTCATTCAAATGAGGCTTGTTTGTGTATACAATACTTCACTTTAAAGAAGGAAAACGTATATTTGGATTACTGGACAATTGGAGGTTAATTGTGCACGCCTAGTCTTTTAATGGGAAAAAGACCGCAGGAGTTTGTGTTGTATGTTGTATGCCTTTATTATCAATCTATTACAGAAATATTGTCTTCCTCAGCATTGTAGGAAGCAGATAGTACAAGCTACATATTAAAAAAAAAAATCAGTTTTGGACTATGGATATATCATTTGGATGCATGCTCCGTCCTTTACATTAAAACCACTTGATGCAGTTTATTACGCTCCAATTAGCTTTATTATTGGTGATGGGTTTATTGTGACCCATCACTGACAAATATACCAGAATGTCAGATGGACCTCTTTGGCTCTAAGAAGAGAGCAGCACAGTTTACTCTTTATTTACAGTATGAGGCCTTTTTTCAAAATTTACTTTCTTACTATACAAATTTGCTTCGCTTTAAGTTGTTTAGTTACTCCACGCATGCTCATAATCCCAAATGGCTCTTAATATTCCATATGGTAAGATTGAGGTTGGAAAAACTGCAATTTTGAGTATTTTGCACTGTGAATAACGGAATAATGTTTGATCACAGCTCCAAGTGGGTGCCTTAATTGCCTTGCCTGGTTGATTGTCTCTATGTGCCCTGCGATTGGCTGGCGACCAGTTCAGGGTGTACCCCGCCTCCCGCCCAAAGATGGCTGGGATAGGCTCCAGCAGCCCACGACCCTAGTGAGGATAAGCAGTAAAGAAAATGGATGGATGGATGGATATAACATGATTTTCCATGTTCGCCCCATACCTGCGTGGGTTTTCTCTGGGGACTCCGGTTTCCTCCCACATCCCAAAAACATGCGTGGTAGGTTAATTGAAGACTCTAAATTGCACGTAAGTGCGAATGTGTGTCCGAATGGTTGTTTATATGTGCCCTGCGATTGGCTGGCGACCAGTCCAGGGTGTGCCCCGCCTCTTGCCCAGAGTCAGCTGTGATAGACTCCAGCACACCTGCAACCCTAGTGAGGATAAGCGGTGTGGAAAATGGATGGATGTTTTTGTAATTCTGCTTTTTGTTTTTGTAATGAATGCTAGCTAGCTCTGTGGAAAAATACTGTACGTTAGTCATAACTCAACCCTTGGAAACCTTAAGAGTAGCGCTGGCCAGTAGATTAGCAACCCAGGCTTTTACCATACTGGTACATGTGATTCTCAGCCCAGGGAATAGTGATTGCATGAGTTTGAAAAGGACCCTGCTGGATGAAGACCCTCATACTTCGTCGAAACCGATCTGATCGGCTTCATTGGATCGACAGATAATTTGTATTTTATGCTTATTTTGTGATTGGCAGTATTGTCTAAATTTGGCAATCGATCAATGATGTTTGGATCTGCGAATTAAGACATTATCGCTGACACAATCTCATTTAATCCAGGGACGGTCTTCGCTGCCGTTTTGTATGTTTGAATCCGGAAGCTAGTTTATTTTTTAACTGTCTTGTGTTTTGTGACTACATCACGCAGTGCAGAGCCGCTCCTATAAATTAATAATTATCTAACTAATCTAATCTAAACTAACTAATCATGTCTTGTAACAGATACAAAATGGCAGTGCGGAACAAGACTGTGTTGCGTAGCCAGCTCCGCAGCTCTGCACCGTGTTTAGCAGGGCTAACCAGCTAGTTAGTATCACTAAACATCACGTCATGAAGTCATTAAATCATGGCCTCCATGGCAGCTTCATCACCAGATTATTATGTCCAATAACGCATACAAGACGGCAGCATGGAACATCCCCGGAGTAAATGACTGTTGGGACTTTTCCACCAACCAGCCCAGGAAATTAGCAAAAGGTTCCTGTGGCTCATGTGGTATGTGTTTCCATCACACTCATTAGTTCAGCGTAGCTGAAGCAAATTACCCTGATGTTGCTCAATACTGTCACCTACTGGATCTAAAAAAAATGCTGCTACTTCAAGCTTTCAAGTTTATGTCTTATTTTACATCTTAATTTGAATTTCAAATATTTCACATTATTATTATTTTTAAACCTAACTCTTTATCCAGGTGAGGCAATTGAGAACTGATTCTCTTTTGCAATGTTGACCTGGCTGCAGACAGTCTTTCAGAATCAGAATCATCTTTATTTGCCAAGTATGTCCAAAAAACACACAAGGAATTTGTCTCCGGTAGTTGGAGCCGCTCTAGTACAACAGACAGTCAATTTACAGAACACTTTGGAGACAAAATTGACAAAAAACAATTTTGCAAAAAGATGCAGAGTCCTCTAGCACTTAGAGCAGTTCGAATGACTAATATTGCAATAGACCGGTGCAATGACCATTGTGCAAGGGGCGCTGAGACTTCAAGGAGTGTATGCGGTTTAAAGTGACGAGTAGTGCGATAATCTGGGACAATGTTGGTTGTGCAAATGTTACAGATACTCCTCAAACAGTGTGCAATGGAGCAGATGCTACTCTGGCAAGAGTGGCCAGTATATGCAAATAGTGCAGCATGGCGAGACAACTACAGTGAGTGCACGAGTAATACATAATTGGCCCCACAGAAATGTGACAACGAAGTCAAAAAATTGCCAGCATGTTGTAATGGAATTGTAGGTCAGGTGTTTAAGAAGTTGTTCGCAAGAGGGAAGAAGCTGTTGGAATGTCTACTAGTTCTAGTTTGCATTGATCGGTAGCGCCTACCTGAGGGAAGGAACTGGAAGAGCTGGTGACCTGGGTGCGGAGGGTCCGAGAGGATTTTGCACGCCCTTGTCTTAGTTCTGGCAGCGTGCAAGTCCTCAATGGTGGGTAGGGGGGTACCGACAATCCTTTCAGCAGTTTTGATTGTCCGTTGCAGTCGGAGTTTGTCCTTTTTTGTAGCAGCACCGAACCAGACTGTGATGGAAGAACAAAGGACTGATTCGATGACCGCTGTGTAGACCTGTCTCAGCAGCTCCGGTGGCAGGCCGTGCTTTCTCAGAAGCCGCAGGAAGTACATCCTCTGCTGTGCCTTTTTGAGGACGGAGTTGATGTTAGTCGCCCACTTCAGGTCCTGAGAGATTGTAATTCCCAGGAACTTAAAGGTCTCGACGGTTGACACAAGGCGGCTGGACAACGTGAGGGGCAGCTGTGGCGAAGGATGCCTCCTGAAGTCCACGATCATCTCTACAGTCTTGAGCGTGTTCAGCTCCAGGTTGTGTCGGCGGCACCACAGCTCCAGCCGCTCCACTTCCTGTCGATATGCAGACTTGTCACCGTCCTTGATGAGGCCGATGACAGTGGTGTCATCTGCAAACTTCAGGAGTTTGACAGTCGGGTTCGCTGAGGTGCAGTCGTTCGTGTAGAGAGAGAAGAGCAGCGGAGAGAGGACACAACCTTGGGGCGTCCCAGTGCTGATGCTGCGTGTGGATGAGATGGTCTCCCACAGCCTCACCTGCTGTGTCCTGCCCGTCAGAAAGCTGTAAATCCACTGGCAGATGGCAGGTGAGACACTGAGCTGGAGAAGCTTGGATGAAAGGAGTTCAGGGATGATAGTGTTGAACGCTGAGCTGAAGTCCACGAACAGGATCCTCGCGTAGGTCCCTGCACTGTCGAGGTGTTCTAGGATGAAGTGCAGTCCCATGTTGACTGCATCATCTGCAGACCTGTTCGCTTGGTAGGCAAACTGCAGGGGGTCCAGCAGGGGACCTGTGACACTCTTGAGGTGGTCCAGCACGAGACGTTCAAAGGACTTCATGACCACAGATGTCAAAGCGACAGGCCTGTAGTCATTCAGACCCGAGTTTGCAGGTTTCTTGGGGACTGGAATGATGGTGGAGCGTTTCAAACAGGATGGAACTTCGCACAGTTCCAGAGATCTATTGAAGATCTGAGTGAAGATTGGAGCGAGCTGGTCCGCGCAGACTTTGAGGCAGGATGGGGACACATGGTCCGGGCCTGCCGCTTTGTTAATCTTTTGTTGGTTGAAGATGCGTCTCACATCCTGTTTATGAATGGTTAACGCAGAAGTCAGAGGTGTGATTGTGGTCGCGGGTGCGGCCGGGTGGGTGTGTGGTGTGAAACTGTCCTTTTCAAATCTGCAGTAGAAGGTATTCAAGTCGTTGGCTAGTGTGCAATTGTTCTCAGCTTGGGGGGATCGTCGCTTGTAATTAGTCAGCGATTGGAATGCATGCCAGACTGATGTAGAGTCGTTTGCGATAAACTGTTTTTCCAACTTTGCTGCATAGTTTCTTTTTGCAATGTTAATTTCTTTAGTAAGCTGGTTTCTAGCTCGATTATACAGGGCCCTGTCCCCGCTCTGATATGCGTCCTCCTTAGCTTGGCGAATCTGCTTAAGTTTAGCAGTGAACCACGGCTTGTTGTTGTTGAATGTGCGAAAAGATTTTGTTGGTACACAAACCTCTTCACAGAAACTGATATAGGATGTGACAGTGTCCGTATATTCATCCAGGCTGCCAGCTGAATTTTCAAAGACACTCCAGTCTGTGCAGTCTAAACAGCTTTGAAGTTCCATCTTGGCTTCATTTGTCCACTTTTTCACTGTTTGCACTGTAGGCTTCGCGCATTTAAGTTCTTGCCTGTACGTCGGTATTAAGTGAATTAAGCAGTGATCAGACGAGCCCAGGGCTGCACGAGGAATAGCGCGGTATGCGTTTTTTACCGTAGTGTAGCAGTGGTCTAAAGTATTATTTTCCCTGGTAGGACAGTCGATGTGCTGCTTGTATTTAGGGAGTTCGTGGTCGAGTTTAGCTTTGTTAAAGTCCCCGAGAATAATGAGGGGTGAGTCTGGGTGTTTTTTTTCAATTTCGTTGACTTGTTCGGCGAGCGTTAGCAGTGCGGCGTTCGTGTTAGCTTGAGGCGGGATGTACGCGCCAGCCAGTATGAATGATGCGAACTCACGTGGCGAGTAAAATGGTTTACAGTTTAAAAATAGCGACTCCAAATGCGGGCTGCAGTGTGTGCTGAGCTCCGTGACGTCCGTACACCATTTTTCGTTGATATAGAGGCATATCCCGCCGCCCTTTGTTTTCCCCGATGATTCCATGTCGCGGTCCGCTCGATGAATGTGGAAACCGGGAAGCATAACAGCGCCATCGGTTACAGCGTCGCAAAGCCAGGTCTCCGTGAAGCACATGGCCGCGGAACGTCCGAAGTCTTTACTGGTCTTTAACAGAAGATGAAGCTCGTCCATTTTGTTGGGTAGGGAGCATACATTCGCGAGGTGGATCGACGGGAACGCTAATCTGTGTCCTCTCTTGCGGAGTTTCACCTGAATGCCGGCCCGTTTCCCTCTGTGGCGCCGCTTCCGTCTCCATGCGGCGAAAACCGCGGACGCCGCTCCGGTAAGTAACTCGGGGAAAAAACTGAGCGGATTTGTGAACGTTGGTGACAGAAAGTTCGGAGTAGCTTCCTTGATGGTTAGCAGGTCTCCCCTTGTGTAAGTGAGTCGTGTAAGGTCTCCAAAGACGGACGAAAAACACAAAAACAAAAACAATACTAGAGAGCGCGTTACCGAGGCGACCACACTGGTAGGCGCCATCTTGGTTTGTCAGATGGGGTGTTTTATTATATACAGGTACATTTAAAAAAATAGAACATCCATCCATCCATCCATTTTCTGAGCCGCTTCTCCTCACTAGGGTCGCGGGCGTGCTGGAGCCTATCCCAGCTGTCATCGGGCAGGAGGCGGGGTACACCCTGAACTGGTTGCCAGCCAATCGCAGGGCACATAGGAACAAACAACCATTCGCACTCACAGTCATGCCTACGGGCAATTTTGAGTCTCCAATTCATGCATGTTTTTGGGATGTGGGAGGAAACCGGAGTACCCGGAGAAAACCCACGCAGGCACGGGGAGAACATGCAAACTCCACACAGGCGGGGCCGGGGATTGAACCCGGGTCCTCAGAACTGTGAGGCTGACACTCTAACCAGTCATCCACCGTGTCGCAAAATAGAACACTATATATTTATTCTATTTTATTGCGATGCCATACCTAAATAGATTCTGTAAAAGAAGCTTGCAGATCACTATCGATGTGATTTATCAGCTGGAAAATGCAATGGGGACATGAGCCTGAAGCCATACACAGTTCCACCACAAATTTGGGAACAATAAATCACATCTATAGTCATCTGCAGGTGTCTACATTTATGTACATATTTAGCTCTTTAAAAAGAAAAACAAGTTTTTCTAATGTTTTGCATTCAGGCAATTAGACTTTTCTTCATGCAAGTTCTCCAGCTTGAGAGAACATCCGCTCACATGCCTTTTACGGACCTTTTATTCACCACGTGCTATGATGTAATGTAATACTTAACTTGACTATATCACCACGTGACTATATCACATTGTACCATTTATGAGTGTATTTGCTTCTGTTTTGCTTTATTTTACTCTGCTGTCTGCAGCCAGGTTGGCATTGCAAATACACTACCTTACTTGTACATTACTTCAGTATTTATTTTTCTGGCGACTTTTTATTTTTACTCCTTATTTTTTAAACACAAATATCTGTATTTTCTACTCCTGCCATTTTAAAAATGAGCTTGTTACTTTTGAAAACCTTCTAAAGTGAGCGACAACTCAACGTAAAAAGCAAAACCTGATAACCGGAACGAGTATCAACGAGTCAGTATTGATCATAGACATCGTCAATATGACACTCTCCTTTGAGCCGCGTGCCTACGGCGACACTAGTGGGGCAAAATGTTGGGGCATTGTATGTAGCTAAGCTAGTGAGGGAAGAGTGTCGGTGGATTCCATGTTTGTGGACGTCATGTCTTCAATCAATCTACCAAGCATGTTTTTGGGGTGTGGGAGACACATGCATGTTCTACCCGTGCCTGTGTGGGTTTTCTCCGGGCACTCCGGTTTCCTCCCACATCCCAAAAACATGCAATGAATTAGAGACTCTAAATTGCCCGTAGGTGTGAATGTGAGTGCGAATGGTTGTTTGTTTGTATGTGCCCTGGCAACCGTTTCAGGGTGTACCCCATCTCCTGCCCGATGATAGCTGGGATAGGCTCCAGCACGCCCGCGACCCTAGTGAGGAGAAGTGGTTCAGAAAATGGTTGGATCGATGAATGGAGAAATGCTGCATTGATAAGAACTTGTGGTGGTTGGTAGACCGCCTTGATGATAGACAACACCTTTCCTTTTCCAGGAGAAATCATGTCGTTATTGTCACACTCCTCATCAAATAAAATCTTGTGGCACTACCCATCTAAATAATAGAAAAGCTCATATGCTGCTTTTGAGGGTACAGGAAGTCATATCTCTCTGTTGAAAAAAATACATTTTAAGCTTCAAGCTGTGTTTGTCATGTGTTCGTAGTGTACCTTCCAAGCTTGGAGAAAAAAGGCATGATTTGATCAAGAAATGACCCTGACTGAAAGTTAGGTTACAAGTTATAATGCTTTTTCAGTCAGAGACATTTTCTTCCTTTTACCTTTTTGGGGAAAGATGTAAAAATGACAGAAATGGAAAGAGACAGTGAGTTATATTGTCTTGTTCTTCCAGAGGAGAAAGCCAGGGGAGGTTAAAATGTTCCCAGAGAGGAGAGTCCTTGCAGGTAGTGCAGGTTAATATTACATCATGTATGAATTGTTAAAAATGTATGAATGTGTTTGTATATGTTAAGTAGCTAATCACAAACCAGCCTTAAGACAATGCCCCTTCCTGTAAGACTTTGCGTACAATGGTATGCTGCTGCGTGCTTTGCACAAAATTACAGAGCCAATTTCTGTAAAACTTAGTGGAGGGGTATTACATTTACCAAGAAAGAATAAAATTTTATGATAAGACCCTTACCTTGGCAGTTTCTCTGGCAGTGTCAGTAAATCACTGTGCAGCATTACAGTGACAACACAGTATTTATATGGTCAAAGCAATCTTACATGCAATAAATTCAACCTTGTCAAAATCAATGTTGTACCTGAGAGAGTTCAATGAATGAAAGTTCATGAACTAGTTTATATCTTCTGTGAACGTGAACTGAAATTAGTTCATTTCTGCATGATGAACGTCATTTTGGCATCAAAGAATGTTTTTCGAACGAAAGTTCATTTTCATTCAAGAGTGCCAGGTTTTGCTAGGGACTTGCAGGACAAAACCCATCTGGACACTTGATATATGAGCCTTCATATGACAGGGATGAATGCCGTATTTGGTATCTGCCATTCATGTTTACATTCAGCAGGCACATCACAGCAGCCTGTGTACACAAAGTGCGTTTACGGACACTATGTAAATGGGAGTAAATGTGTTCTTTGGTTGTTTTGTAATGCAGTACATCATTGAAAAACTTGATTACGAGGAAAATTATTATTTGTATGGGAATGCTTCAGTTAAAACACTATGTGATCACACTGTCATGATATGGATTTTTGTTTTGTTTTGTACTTTCAGACTAGATGACATAACATATTTTGTCAGTATCGTCAGCCAGAGCTCCAAGGAATGCAGAGTTACCAATGTCCTTTCACCATTGCTCCTGTTATAGTGTGTTGTGTGTTTTGGTTGGCACATTAAGGACAAAGGTCTTGTTTTTGTTTTAATTCCATATTAAAAATAAGACTATTCAAGCAACAAGTTTTTTCTTGTTTTTGAGATTGTAGGGTGAACGCTGCAGCTGGCTACTAGTGTGGACTGAATGGCTGACAACAATGGCAAAATGAAATGCCAGTATTTTGAGGGAAATATCACGTCAGCAACATATTGAGGGGAAAAAAACAAAAAACTGATTTAGTTCATTGTTGGATTGGGGAACTGAGTTCAAAATTTGTAATCATGAACTATGAACTGAACTAGTAGTTCATTTTTGGAATGGTCAACTTACGTTTGAACTAGTTCTTGTAGAAAATTAACTTTCCCAACACGCTGTCAAAATCAGATATCACATGTCACCACTCTGGAATGTCATGTAAATTTGAAACATTCAGTTTATAAACTGCATTGTACATTAGAATTAGGACTAATTAGTTGCAGACTTACAGTAGATAATGTGTACAAGTCATACTGTGTGTGTAGATTGTGATGATGTACTGTGTGTACTGTGTATTCAAGATGGCGCCGACCAGTCGCCTCGGTTACGCGCTCGCTAGTATTGTTTTTGTTTTTGTGTTTTTCGTTCGTCTTTGGAGGCATTACACGAGGGGAGACTTGCTAACCATCAAGGAGGCTACTCCGTACTTTCTTTCACCAACTTTCGCAAATCCGCTCAGTTTTTTCCTCGAGTTACTCACCGGAGCGGCGCCACAGAGGGAACGAGCCGGCATCCAGATGAAACTCCGCAAAAGAGGATACAGATTGGCATTCCCGTCGATCCACCTCGCGAATGTACGCTCCCTATCCAACAAAATGGACGAGCTTCATCTTCTGATAAAGACCAGTAAAAACTTCGGACGTTCCGCCGCCATGTGCTTTATGGAGACTTGGCTTTGTGAGGCTGTACCCGATGGCGCCGTCATGCTTCCGGGTTTTCATCTTCACCGAGCAGACCGCATCATGGAGTTATCGGGGAAAACAAAAGGTGGCGTGAGTTCACATCATTCATTCTGGCTGGCGCTCATATTCCGCCTCAAGCTAACACGAACGCCGCACTGCCAAGGCTCGCCGAACAAGTCAACCAAATTGAAAAAAAACACCTGGACTCACCCCTCATTATTCCCGGGGACATTAACAAAGCTAAACTCAACCACGAACTCCCTAAATACAAGCATCACATTGACTGTCCTACCAGGGAAAATAACATTTTAGACCACTGCTATACTACGGTAAAAACGCATACCGTGCTATACCTCGTGCAGCCCTGGGCTCGTCTGATCACTGCTTAATTCACCTAATACCGACGTACAGGCAAGAATTTAAATGCGCGAAGCCTACAGTGAAAACAGTGAAAAAGTGGACCAATGAAGCAAAGATGGAACTTCAAAGCTGTTTAGACTGCACAGACTGGAGTGTCTTTGAAAATTCAGCTGGCAGCCTGGATGAATATACGGACACTGTCACATCCTATATCAGTTTCTGTGAAGAGGTTTGTGTACCAACAAAGTCATTTCGCACTTTCAACAACAACAAGCCATGGTTCACTGCCAAATTTAAGCAGCTTCGGCAAGCTAAGGAGGACGCATATCAAAGCGGGGACAGGGCCCTGTGTAGTCGAGCTAGAAACGAGCTGAATAAAGAAATTAACATTGCAAAGTTGGAAAAACAGTTTAGCGCTAACGACTCTAAATCAGTCTGGCATGCATCCCAATCGCTGACTAATTACAAGCGACGATCCCCCCAAGCTGAGAACAATAGCACACTAGCCAACGACTTGAATACTTTCTACTGCAGATTTGAAAAGGACACTTTCACACCCCACACCCATCCGGCCGCACCCCCGACCACAATCACATCTCTGACTTCTGCGTTTACCATCCACGAACAGGATGTGAGACGTATCTTCAAACAGCAAAAGTTAACAAAGCGGCAGGCCTAGACCATGTGTCCCCATCCTGCTTCAAAGTTTGCGCGGACCAGCTCGCGCCAGTCTTCACTCAGATCTTCAATAGATCTTTGGAACTGTGCGAAATACTATCCTGTTTCAAACGCTTCACCATCATTCCAGTCCCCAAGAAACCTGCAATCTTGAGTCTAAATGACTACAGGCCTGTCGCCTTGACATCTGTGGTCATGAAGTCCTTTGAACGTCTCATGCTGGACCACCTCAAGAGCATCACAGGCCCCCTACTGGACCCCCTGCAGTTTGCCGACCGAGCGAACAGGTCTGCGGATGATGCAGTCAACATGGGACTGCACTTCATCCTTGAACACCTCGACAGTGCAGGGACCTACGCGAGGATCCTGTTCTTGGACTTCAGCTCAGCGTTCAACACCATCATCCCTGAACTCCTTTCATCCAAGCTTCACCAGTTCAGCGTCTCACCTGCCATCTGCCAGTGGATTTACAGCTTCCTGACGGGCAGGACACAGCAGGTGAGGCTGGGAGAGACCACCTCATCCACACGCGGCATTAGCACTGGGGCACCCCAAGGTTGTGTCCTCTCTCCGCTGCTCTTCTCTCTCTACACGAACGACTGCACCTCAGCGCACCCGGCTGTCAAACTCCTCAAGTTTGCAGATGACATCACTGTCATCGGCCTCATCAAGGACGGTGACGAGTCTGCATATCGACAGGAAGTGGAGCGGCTGGAGCTGTGGTGCGGCCGACACAACCTGGAGCTGAACACTGAAGACTGTAGAGATGATCGTGGACTTCATCCTTCGCCACAGCTGCCCCTCACGTTATCCAGCTGCCTAGTGTCAACCGTTGAGACCTTCAAGTTCCTGGGAATTACAGTCTCTCAGGGCGACCAACATCAACTCCGTCCTCAAAAAGGCCCAACAGAGGATGTACTTTCTGCGGCTTCTGAGAAAGCACGGCCTGCCACAGGAGCTGCTGAGGCAGTTCTACAAAGCGGTCATCGAATCAGTCCTGTGTTCTTCCATCACTGTCTGGTTTGGTGCTGCGACAAAAAAGGACAAACTCCGACTGCAACGGACAATCAAACTTCTTAAACACCTCTCCTACAATTCTATTACAACATGCTGGCATTTTTTTGACTTGAGTTCGTTGTCACATTTCTGTGGGGCCAATTATATGTTACTCGTGCACTCACTGTAGTCGTCTCGCCACACTATTTGCATATCTGTCGTTGACCAATACTGGCCACACATGCCAGAGTAGCATCTGCTCCATTTGCACACTGATTGAGGAGTATCTGCAACATTTGCACAATCAACATTGTCCCAGATTATCGCGCTACTCGTCACTTTAAACTGCATACACTCCTTGAAGTCTCGGCCCCCTTTGCACAATGGTCATTGCACCGGACTAATGCCATTACCAGATAACTATTCACCCTTTATTGCTCAGTGACTGTTTTTTGTCAATGTCCTTATGTCTCAAAAGTGTTCTCTGTCAATTGACTGTCTGTTGTCGTACTAGAGTGGCTCCAACTATCGGAGACAAATTTCTTGTGTGTTTTTTGGACATACTTGGCAAATAATGATGATTCTGATTCTGAGTAGAATCGTCTGGTTGTGTGACGGGAGTGAATTTAAGACAAATCAAAGTAGTGTCTTGTATGTCTTATCCTGCTAGTAGATTTTGACATCATAGATATGATCCAGGCGGCACGGTGGAAGACTGGTTAGAGCTTCTGCCTCACAGTTCTAAAGACTGGGGTTCAATCCCCGGCCCCGCCTGTGTGGAGTTTACATGTTCTCCCCGTGCCTGCGTGGGTTTTCTCCGGGCACTCCGGTTTCCTTCCACATTCCAAAATGGTAGGCATGGTAGGTCAATTGATGACTCTAAATTGCCTGTAGGTGTGAATGTGAGTGCGGATGGTTGTTTGTTTATGTGTGCCCTGCGATTGGCTGGCGACCAGTTCAGGGTGTACCCTGCCCCTGCCAGATGATAGCTGGGATAGGCTCAAGCACTCCCGCGACCCTTGTGAGGATAAGCGGCTCAGAAAATGGATGGATGGATGGATAGATATTATCCACTACAATCATGAAACTTTAGTTGGAGCACTTTACACTTACAGTAAATAGTCAGAAAAATAATTATAATTAATTATAACTGCTGTGCCATAGTAGAATATTGTGTTGCCACTATGTAATTCAATAATTTCAAAATCAACCTCAGATATTAGAAAATAATTATTAAATATTAAAAAGCAGGACAAAGCTTGTGTACCAAATTGGTGGATATGTATGTCTGTGTTGAGCTAAAGTACATATGGTGAAGCCAGAAGGTAAGATTCTAGCATCTAAAAACAAAACAATTAGGAAAATGTCTTGGGGATAGCTGGGAAAGGGAGCAGCATTAGTGAGGGGTATTTTAATAACTATCCTATGCATAACTTACAAATTATCAATGTTTTTTTTTCACTTTCTTTTTGCCACATATTGGTTGGCAAGCCCAGGAGACCTATTAAGGAACCAAGGGAAGAAAACACCAGCCTATCCCAGCTATCTGCGGGTGAGAGTCGGGGTCCAACCTGAACCGGTTGCCAGCCAATCGCAGGGCACATAGAAACAAACAACCATTTGCACTCACATTCACATCTACAGACAATTTAGAGTCTTCAATTAACCTACCGTGCATGCTTTTGTGATGTGGGCGGAAACCGCCACATTCCAAAATGGTAGGCATGGTAGGTCAATTGATGACTCTAAATTGCCTGTAGGTGTGAATGTGAGTGCAGATGTTTGTTTGTTTATGTGTGCCCTGCGATTGGCTGGCGACCAGTTCAGGGTGTACCCTGCCCCTGCCAGATGATAGCAGGGATAGGCTCAAGCACTCCCGCGACCCTTGTGAGGATAAGCGGCTCAGAAAATGGATGGATGGATGGATAGATATTATCCACTACAATCATGAAACTTTAGTTGGAGCACTTTACACTTACAGTAAATAGTCAGAAAAATAATTATAATTAATTATAACTGCTGTGCCATAGTAGAATATTGTGTTGCCACTATGTAATTCAATAATTTCAAAATCAACCTCAGATATTAGAAAATAATTATTAAATATTAAAAAGCAGGACAAAGCTTGTGTACCAATTTGGTGGATATGTATGTCTGTGTTGAGCTAAAGTACATATGGTGAAGCCAGAAGGTAAGATTCTAGCATCTAAAAACAAAACAATTAGGAAAATGTCTTGGGGATAGCTGGGAAAGGGAGCAGCATTAGTGAGGGGTATTTTAATAACTATCCTATGCATAACTTACAAATTATCAATGTTTTTTTTTCACTTTCTTTTTGCCACATATTGGTTGGCAAGCCCAGGAGACCTATTAAGGAACCAAGGGAAGAAAACACCAGATTTCTTCTGATTCCCACGAGACTACAAAGATAAAATATCAAGAATCTATTCTTGAAAAGTGTCCCAAGTATTGCAGAAGTTTTGCTGTAAGAGTTTTTTTTCTGTTATTGATCCACTTAGCTTTTCACTCTCCCTTGTGTCTGTGGCAAATTAAATTAGCCGCAATGCGCAACAGCGGCACGGTGACCGACTGGTTAGTACATCTGCCTCACAGTTCTGAGGACCCAGGTTCAAATCTGGCCTCGCCTGTGTGGACTTTGCATGTTCTCCCCGTGCCTGCATGGTTTCCTCCCACATCCCAAAAACATGCATGGTAGGTTGATTGAAGACTCTAAATTGCCCATAGGTATGAATGTGGGTGCGAATGGGTGTTTGTTTATATGTGCCCTGCTATTGTCTGGCAACTGCGATTGTCTGGCAACCAGTTCAGGGTGTACCCTGCCTCTCACAGACAGGGGGAAAACAACAACCAGAAAACACACACCCATGACAGGGATAGGCTCCAGCACGCCCGCGACCCTAGTGAAGATAAGCGGTACGGAAAATAAATGAATGAGTGTTTCCAGCATTCTTCTTCTTCTTCTTCTTATTATTATTATTATTATTTTTTTTTATCCAGCCATCCACTTTCTTTACCGCTTATCCTCACTAAGGTCACAGGCGTGCTGGAGCCTATCCCAGCTATCTGCGGGTGAGAGTCGGGGTCCAACCTGAACCGGTTGCCAGCCAATCGCAGGGCACATAGAAACAAACAACCATTTGCACTCACATTCACATCTACAGACAATTTAGAGTCTTCAATTAACCTACCGTGCATGCTTTTGTGATGTGGGCGGAAACCGGAGTGCCCGGAGAAAACCTACCCAGGCACGGGGAGAACATACAAACGCCACACAGGCAGGGCCGAGATTAGAACCGGTCCCCAGGACTGTGAGGCAGAAGTGCTATTATTATTATTATTATTATTAGTAGTAGTAGTATTATTTATTAATTATAAATATCTATTTGTACATCTATGGCGGCACGGTGGCCGACTGGTTAGAGCGTCAGCCTCACACTTCTGAGGTGCGGGGTTCAATCCCCGTCCCCGCCTGTGTGGAGTTTGCATGTTCTCCCCGTGCCTGCGTGGGTTTTCTCCGGGCACTCCTGTTTCCTCCCACATCCCAAAAACATGCATTAATTGGAGACTCTAAATTGCCCGTAGGCATGACTGTGAGTGCTAATGGTTGTTTGTTTCTATGTGCCCTGCGATTGGCTGGCAACCAGTTCAGGGTGTACCCCGCCTCCTGCCCGATGACAGCTGGGATAGGCTCCAGCACGCCCGCGACCCTAGTGAGGAGAAGCGGCTCAGAAAATGGATGGATGGATATTTGTACATCTATGCCAGCGACATATTGTGATGCAATGACAAACAGAAGAACTATTACATAGTCTTCTCTAGATGGCAGAACGCACAATAAACCTTGTGAGGGATTTGAGGGTGGAAAAGGGGTGCAGGTCAGCATCACGTCTAACATGTACTGAAATTATGAAAGAAATGTAATTAATTTGCACAAAATCAAGAACCAAAACAGCACAGATAACCTGTTTCTCCAAGTAAATTCACACCAAAAGACAAACAATCTACCATACACGCAAGTAACTTCGTGTGCATGCGTGTCCGTGAGTGTTGCAGTCTTCCAAGTAAGACAGTGAGTGAGTATTCTACTGTATTTCTTTTCTTTAGAGAAGAATACTGGTAGCAGCGTTGCCAGCATTTTACAGTTCACTATTGTTTTGTACTTGGCAGTATTTTACTGTTTTCTCTAACTTTATTACTCTAATTGATTACTGTTAAAATATGCCTACTTTTTTATAAAAAGTGCTAAAGTGCTTTATGAATTAAAAGTATATATGCAAGAAAGACAAATTACTTTCCCTTATCAATTTCACCCTCATTCCAAATACTGTACAAAACCGTGCAGTCCTTTTTGTAAATAGTGTATTTTACTGGCTGAAACTCAGTTATGAAGTAAGCTCTGTGTGTTTTGCAACACTTTCAGCATTATTTTAAATTTTTATATATACTGAAAGTGGGTGGCACGGTGGGCGACTGGTTAGAGCGTCAGCCTCACAGTTCTGAGGAGTGGAGTTCAATCCCCGGCCCTGCCTGTGTGGAGTTTGCATGTTCTCCCCGTGCCTGCGTGGGTTTTCTCCGGGCACTCCGGTTTCCTCCCACATCCCAAAAACATGCATGAATTGAAGACTCTAAATTGCCCGTAGGTGTGAATGTGAGTGCGATTGGTTGTTTGTTTGTATGTGCCCTGCGATTGGCAGTTCAGGGTGTACCCCGCCTCCTGCCCGATGTTAGCTGGGATAGGCTCCAGCACGCCCGCGACCCTAGTGAGGAGAAGCGGCTCAGAAAATTGATGGATGGATGGATATACTGAAAGTGTTAATTAAAATGTAGCCATTAAATAAAATCACCATACAGAGACTCAAAAAAGTTAAATTATGTTTTTGAAAGTTTTATTAAAATGGCACCAATGAAGCTCTTTCAGAAAACACTAAATCAAAGCAAGAGTGTTGACTGTTTTCGACGAAATAACTTTTAAAGGCAAAACAAAATATAGGTGACAGCAATTTATGAGCATATCCTGGAACAAATTAACATGGTCCCTTGTTGGTTACATTTTTACACTGCAAACAGAGCTGCCAGCCCTGTCTCGAATGTTTGTTGGAAGCCAGTGAACAGAACACTGATCATTCCCCGCTGAGCAATCATGCGTTCTATTCCACCTGAAGAGTAAAACAGACACATTTCAGTATTAGTATGTGACTACATGCTGTTTACAGAGCTATTTTTGTAGGTATTTAGTTTGCAGCGCTTGTCCCTTAAAGATAATTGGTGAGCTATTTTTTTATCATTCTATGTAGCTCTGTAATCTGAATGTGGTCACTACTTGCAGAGTTCGGGGGCGTGGGACTCTTCACACAGACTTAGTGATAGTAAAACAAAAGTATACAAGTAATGAAACGTCAGCCGACAAATACAATATATTGTAACTGACCATGTGAATTCAAAACAAAGGAGAGGATTCGGATGGATGACGAAAGGCAAAAATATATTCTTTTTATCAGGGTAGGCTAAAACTATATATAAAATCAATCAGTGTTGCCAATTTAGCATCTTTTGACCCATCCAGAAGTTATTTTTCAAATAAAGCGACCAACAACATATCTAGTGGCTTTTTGTGGTGTTATGTAGTCTAGCAGCCGTTGCTTGACAATAGCGAATCTTCGGCAAACCTAGCTGCCAAGTCTTGGGCAAAGGAACTCAGTGTGGGGGTGGTTATTATGTAAAATAAATAAGAACCCTAGGGCCCAACTATTTGCATACAAACAATTATAAAAGTCCATAACATGTACCCTTAAATAGCTCAAAATTACGCCCACACGGCCACATGAGCGATGACTCGACAATATGTCGCAAGAAGATGTGGAAATCCAACAGGCATGTGATGTTTCTATGTATCTTTCTTTTGGTGTTAGAGGTTAAAAGCAGATGACAGAATCCTTTGCAAGAGAGCATTTTGCCCATAGGATTAAGATTGGATGGCTGGGTTTAAAGCTGTCAAAAGAGCAGACTCAAATCCCTCACTCACAACCCTACAGTTCTCACATGAAGTACGTGTGAGCAGGGGTGGAAGGAGATATTTCTCTTTCATGCCACTTACTTCAGTAGCCATTCACCACATCATCTGGATTGTGGAGGTTTTAAAGAGCAGAAGCAAAGACATGAAATTGTAAAAATTTGGTATTTCCCTCCCCTACATTAGTGAGACTTCCGTTACCACTGTTGATGATTCTAGGTCATTAGTTACATGTACTGGCTGCAGTGCCAACCGTCGTGTATTGTATATATAAATAAGTACAGTAACAGCATTTATCGACAAAGATTATATTTTTACTTGCCTTAAATAACCATTTGTATGATAGAAGCAATAACGATTATTGATTAAAATATGCATCATGTATTGCAAACTTTACTCGATTCTTGAACCCACAAATAATTAAACTAGGCACAATAGTATTTTCTGTTTACCACTGCTTTTCTGGATATGTCATTGACTTGATGGTGAGCAGTCATGGGGGAAATTGGAGTGAAGCAACAAAAACGGCAGCTTTAACCTTGTGAGAAGTAATTTGAATAGAATTACAATGTCTAGGTATTTTGCAAAATGATGCATTGTTTGTCTAAAGTGCCATTAACTTGAGATTTATCTGATTAATGCAAATATGATTTGGTTACCTTATTTACCTTCATATTCATAGTGCACTGCCATAATGCAACAATATCAAAACACATTATTATTATTACACAATAATGAATTATTGGTGCTACATCTCAGAACACTGGCAGTTCAGTGCCTTGCTCATGGGCCAATCAATAGAACCTCTCTGAAGTGGGCCAGCATCAATCAAATAACTAGGCCCAGTTTTAATATTTGGGACCCCAGCGTAATTTTAATATATACCTCTCTGACAGTGTCATTCAAAGTTCTGCATTATTGAGTTTATCCCATTAGTTTGTGTTGGTCTACCTAAAATTGTAGTGGGGCTGTAAAAGATGAGGGTACAGTAGCCATGTAAGAGATGTCACTTTACAATAATATGACTCGTCTTCCCCCTACTCAAGTACTGACTAACTGGTGAGTAAATAATAATAATAAAATGGAAATTGTCTGATTAAAATATTGTTCAACAATATCACTTTAAAACCAAAAAGAAGGCTTATTTTACAAAATAGGAAAGTAATGCAATTTTAGCCATAATACATTTTCTTACCTTTCTTTTCTAACTTTTCTGGCACATTTGGATCACCAGGGAGAGATGATTAATTATATAATTATATATAACTTTTATTGTACAATTGTCAGCAATGCTGACATCTGTTTCATTACTCAAAAACATTTTGAGTTCTCCCAACTTACATTTTTTTTCCCCTTCAGTGCTGCTTTTGAATGACAACTATCCTTTCTACAGTGAGGAACTCCGGAGGAACTGCAATTTGCATTCACGTGCTGTGGTTGACCTGCTGGTTTTATGTCACAGAGCATTACACTATTTTGCAAACACGTACCAAGACAGCCTCCTGTAGGTTTTTTTAATTTCCAAGTCGAGTTCTTGTCGGCTAAAATTACATAGCTTTTAGTAGTGGGTGATACTGCAGATTTTATCAATGCGATACCAAATAAATATGGGGCCAGTGTTGCTGAAACCAATACTTTAAAAAAATGAAGGTAGATTGAATGTTGGGACTATGACAGGAAAATCTCGGGAGTTGGTTGACATGATGATTAGGAGAAAGGTTGATATATTGTGTGTCCAGGAGACCAGGTGGAAAGGCAGTAAGGCTAGAAGTTTAGGGGCAGGGTTTAAATTATTTTACCATGGTGTAGATGGGAAGAGAAATGGAGTCGGGGTTATTTTAAAAGAAGAGTTGGCTAAGAATGTCTTGGAGGTGAAAAGAGTATCAGATCGAGTGATGAGGCTGAAATTTGAAATTGAGGGTGTTATGTGATTAGTGGCTATGCCCCACAGGTAGGATGTGACCTAGAGGTGAAAGAGAAATTCTGGAAGGAACTAGATGATGTAGTTCTGAGCATCCCAGACAGAGAGAGAGTCGTAATTGGTGCAGATTGTAATGGACATGTTGGTGAAGGTAATAAGGGTGATGAAGAAGTGATGGGTAAGTACGGTATCCAGGAAAGGAACTTGGAGGGACAGATGGTGGTAGACTTTGCAACAAGGATGCAAATGGCTGTAGTGAACACTTTTTTCCAGAAGAGGCACGAACATAGGGTGACCTACAAGAGCGGAGGTAGAAGCACACAGGTGGATTACATCTTGTGCAGACGATGTAATCTGAAGGAGGTTACCAACTGTAAGGTAGTGGTAGGGGAGAGTGTGGCTAGACAGCATAGGATGGTGGTGTGTAAGATGACTCTGGTGGTGGGGAGGAAAATTAGGAAGACAAAGGCAGAGAAGAGAACCATGTGGTGGAAGCTGAGACAGGACGAGTGTTGTGCAGCTTTTCGGGAAGAGGTGATACAGGCTCTCGGTGGACGGAAAGAGCTTCCAGAAGACTGGACCACTGCAGCCAAGGTGATCAGAGAAGCAGGCAGGAGAGTACTTGGTGTATCTTCTGGCAGGAAAGGAGAGAAGGAGACTTGGTGGTGGAACCTCACAGTACAGGAAATCATACAAGGAAAACGGTTAGCTAAGAAGAAGTGGGACACTGAGAGGACCGAGGAGAGGCGAAAGGAATACATTGAGATGCGACACAGGGCAAAGGTAGAGGTGGCAAAGGCAAAACAAGAGGCATATGATGACATGTATGGCAGGTTGGACACTAAAGAAGGAGAAAAGGATCTATACAGGCTGGCCAGACAGAGGGATAGAGATGGGAAGGATGTGCAGCAGGTTAGGGTGATTAAGGATAGAGATGGAAATATGTTGACTGGTGCCAGCAGTGTGCTAGGTAGATGGAAAGAATACTTCGAGGAGTTGATGAATGAGGAAAATGATAGAGAAGGGAGAGTAGAAGAGGCAAGTGTGGTGGACCAGGAAGTGGCAATGATTAGTAAGGGGGAAGTTAGAAAGGCATTAAAGAGAATGAAAAATGGAAAGGCAGTTGGTCCTGATGACATTCCTGTGGAGGTATGGAAGCATCTAGGAGAGGTGGCTGTGGAGTTTTTGACCAGCTTGTTCAATAGAATTCTAGTGCGTGAGAAGATGCCTGAGGAATGGAGGAAAAGTGTACTGGTGCCCATTTTTAAGAACAAAGGTGATGTGCAGAGCTGTGGCAACTATAGAGGAATAAAGTTGATGAGCCACACAATGAAGTTATGGGAAAGAGTAGTGGAGGCTAGACTCAGGACAGAAGTGAGTATTTGCGAGCAACAGCATGGTTTCATGCCTAGAAAGAGTACCACAGATGCATTATTTGCCTTGAGGATGTTGATGGAAAAGTACAGAGAAGGTCAGAAGGAGCTACATTGTGTCTTTGTAGATCTAGAGAAAGCCTATGACAGAGTACCCAGAGAGGAACTGTGGTACTGCATGCGGAAGTCTGGAGTGGCAGAGAAGTATGTTAGAATAATACAGGACATGTACGAGGGCAGCAGAACAGCGGTGAGGTGTGCTGTAGGTGTGACAGAAGAATTTAAGGTGGACGTGGGACTGCATCAGGGATCAGCCCTGAGCCCCTTCCTTTTTGCAGTGGTGATGGATAGGCTGACAGATGAGGTTAGACTGGAATCCCCGTGGACCATGATGTTTGCAGATGACATTGTGATCTGCAGTGAAAGCAGGGAGCAGCTGGAGGAACAGTTAGAAAGATGGAGGCATGCACTGGAAAGAAGAGGAATGAAGATTAGCCGAAGTAAAACAGAATATATGTGCATGAATGAGAGGGGTGGTGGGGGAAGAATGAGGCTACAGGGAGAAGAGATGGCAAAGGTAGAGGACTTTAAATACTTGGGGTCAACCGTCCAGAGCAATGGTGAGTGTGGTCAGGAAGTGAAGAAACGGGTCCAAGCAGGTTGGAACGGGTGGAGGAAGGTGTCAGGTGTGTTATGTGACAGAAGAGTCTCTGCTAGGATGAAGGGCAAAGTTTATAAAACAGTGGTGAGGCCAGCCATGATGTATGGATTAGAGACAGTGGCACTGAAGAGAAAACAGGAAGCAGAGCTGGAGGTGGCGGAAATGAAGATGTTGAGGTTCGCTCTCGGAGTGACCAGGTTGGATAAAATTAGAAATGAGCTCATCAGAGGGACAGCCAAGGTTCGATGTTTTGGAGACAAAGTTAGAGAGAGCAGACTTCAATGGTTTGGACACGTCCAGAGGAGAGAGAGTGAGTATATTGGTAGAAGGATGATGATGATGGAGCTGCCAGGCAAGAGAGCTAGAGGAAGACCAAAGAGAAGGTTGATGGATGTCGTGAGGGAAGACATGATGGCAGTTGGTGTTCGAGAGGAGGATGCAGGAGATAGGCTCTCATGGAAAAGGATGACGCGCTGTGGCGACCCCTAACGGGACAAGCCGAAAGGAAAAGAAGAAGGTAGATGCATCATCGGATTGCTAAATTTTGATTAATTTCCATGACTTAATTATTTTTGTGAGGTTTCCTTTTTTATTAATAAATAGTGAAAAACAAGGACAAAATAAGGGCAAAGTATAGTGGTAAATACAAAGTATTATCCAAATATTTTTTTCAGAGATGTTTTTTGGTGTTTTCTTTTGCACCATTTTTCATATGGTTAGATAAATTTGTGGTGTTAACACTGTACATTACAGCCTTTTTACAAATTGTACAGCTTGCCGTTGTGTCATTTTGGGACTGCAATATAGCAACACAGCACTCCTTGTCCTCTCTGCCATTCTTCATCCGTATCTCTGCGGATGCATGTGTTGTGTGTGTGTGCTGGTGGGTGGCTGTACCCAAGTTGTTGGCTTGCTTGCTTGTTTTGCACTCCTAAGTCAAGTGACAGCACAACATCAAAACACAAGACGGGGATAGGAGAAGCAAAGTGTGCCTGCTTTGCGCTGACACAGAAGAGCGAAATTGAAACTATTGTATCAATCTCATCACGCTAGCATTGATCCGATACTGATACTGACTTGGTATTGATACTATCAATATTTGGATCGATCCGTGCACCACTAATAGCTTTTCTGTTTTGTGGTCCATTGATACATTTTCTAAACCACTTATACTCACCAGGCCCGGGAAAGATGGAGCCTTAATTAGTAGAGATTCCTACCATGTTTTACTTAATCTAAGTTAAGTCAATTAAAAAACTTTGGTTCTGTGTGGGGCCGCGCCGCCGTGGATACTTTGTGGTGTCACGTGACTGCCTGCGCCGTTTGAGCAACGAAATAAAGTCAAACTCTACGAGTAGTGAGGTTTGAATGGTGAAACAGAGTCATGTGACAGAAGTCTCTCTGAAAAAATAAAATAGATCATACAAGTAAGAATAAAAACCTGTAGATAAAAATACTAGTCGCTAGGAGAATGTAGCTCAATGTAACTGAGTAAAAGTATTGTTTTTTTCTTGACAAAAACATTTAAATAATCATTTTTTAAAAAACTACTCTGACAAGTACAATATATCCAAAAGGTTACTGAAGTAAATCTAACGAATTAAATGTAGCTCATTACTACTCACCTCTGGTCTGTGATAATGGGAGACTGCCTGCCAGCCACATTTCCCATTAGCAAGCGAGGTGAAAATCATGAATTGAGCAACACAATACAGCATGTACAAGGGTGACTCATTAAGTACATGGGTGGCTAGCTCTCTCAACCACTAATTTCCTCCAGAAAAACAAGACCCATATGACAATGGTTATTGTATTGTATTGTATTCTGGAAAAGGGAGGGAACAACAGGGTTTGCCCTTGTTTTACCCAATCTGAGAGGTTCATTTACCAGTACTAAATGTAACCCCCAGGGATGAGTTCTTATCGCAATAAGAAATGCTTGCATCTACAATATGGTGTCTGTAGTAGTGTTGTAAGCCACAGCCCCACATACATTTGAGCTCAATTAACTTGACAAATCAGCCAACCAACACTACTAGATTTACAAGTAACGAATGGCAAACCCTAAAGCAATTCGCATAGAAAAGTTCTATTTCAACTTGTTTTGCAAAAGAAGAACACTAAAAGCTTTCCCTGATTGAATTTATGTTTTTTAATGTCAACTGGCTTCAGCATTAGATCCTGGCAGATAATCAACAGTGTAACTATGCAAGTACTCTATGAATTTACAGCACTGATTGGCTGCAGTAGATTTGAAATACAGAAGTTACAGAGCATTTCCATTCTTTTGTGATGCACACCATTTAAGGTGTGCCAGGGTATCAGATTTCTTTAGAGGGCAAACTGTACAAGATCAAAATTGAAGCCTGTAAGCAAATGAACTCAAGTATTCAGTGCCCTATTAATAGCTGTCCTTCAGCCTTGTCTCTGTCTCTTTGTTTCTGTCTCTGTCTCTCCCTCTCTCTCTCCCCTCTCCCCCTCTCTCTGTCTATTACAGAGAGAGGGTGCATGTTCACAAGGGTCATGGATTTTGGTCATCTTACAAGCGAGATGGATTGCCCCTGTTGACTGGCTAAAGGGACCACCAAGGTTATACTGTATAGTGTTTTGACTCATTTTATAATTTCTGCTTTTGAATTGGATTGTGTTCTCCTCTGGCACAAAATATGATGCCATAACACAGTTAATTGGCATAACTGAACTCACCTCCTTGTGAACTTGGCCATGGTCGATTTCAGCTGTTGTTATGATCATGTTCAGATAATCGCTGTCATAACAAAGAGGTCAGTTGTATATATTGCTGGATTCCATTTATTATGACTTGTGGCTGTGGACCTATGCTGTCGAAATACCTATTGAATAGAGAAAGCTGATGGAAGCTGGGTTTGATTGTGCATGGGAGGACATACCTATGTAATATCAATACAGACTCCAAGGATGAGAACTGCACATACTGTATGCTTATGTGTCAATAAAGTCACATACACAAAGGCAAAGAAAATAAATAACAAAACTTGCAACCAACTGCTGCTTTAAATTAGAACAAGCTAAACACTGTCAATGTTGTACTTGTTACTTGTTATTTGAAACATAACAGCCTATCATCATGATGTGCTTACACTCATTTCTGTGGTGCTGCTGGTATAGTAGTAGATGCTCAATGATGGCATGGAAGCAATCCCCCAATGGCAAATGAATGTTCATCTGCTGAATTGTTTTCCCAAATAAAGCAAAAGGAAAAAGCCAATCAATTAACAGGCACACATAGAAACCCAGCGAATGAAGATAACGAAAGACTCTCCTCACATTCCTCTTCCACCAAAACTCATTGTCAAGCATCCAGCAGGCGGAACAGACCCAAAGTGAAAAAGCCCATGACTATGCTTTCATTGCTTAAAAAAAAGTGTGATGTCTTGGGATTTGTTCTCACTTTCTGCATGTCTTTTCATTAGTAACTCCACTAATGATTTAATACTGCTGCATCTTTTTCCATGTTTCCTTGTGTGTAATAGAAGGATAACATAATAACTCCCAAAACAGTTATGCATGATAATCATTTTGTGCACTGCTATATAATCACCAAGGATCAATTCATTAGAATTTTTTAAATAATCCAGTCTTCCTTTTGTTGTTGTTATTTTTTATTTCTTTTCAAATTTAAGTATCCATTGGAACCCTACAGCTGTTTACATTGCATTACTTTGTCAGTGACCAATGCATAGATCTGAATCACACGAGATGAGGGTGTCGAAGACGGTGACCAATTTTATGCTGATTCATAAAAGGAGTGTTCAGTGCTGCTGGAGTTCTGATAAATATTCAATACCTCTGTTGTCAAATGAGACTGAACAAATATTAAGTCAGGAAAACTCAGTTTAATTCTAATTCTGTATGAAACTGGGTATATTAATGTCTGTACTGATTTGTGAGGCCTGACTGTGCTATGTGTCATGGGTGGAATCAAATGTTAATATTCAAATTCAAGCAAAAAAAATAACTTGGATTCTTATAACACAAAATGCTGAACAATAAAAGTTAATACTCTTATATCGAAGAGTCTTTTATACCAATACCACTGTATTTTGTTTGGCAAAAAACTATTTCAGGCGGCACAGCAGGAGACTGGTTAACACATCTGCCTCACATTTCTGATGACCCGGGGTTCAAATCCGACCACCCCTGTGTGGAGTTTGCATGTTCTCCCTGTGCCTGCGTGGGTTTTCTCCGGGTACTCCGGTTTCCTCCCACATCCCAAAAACATGCATTTTAGGTTAATTGAAGACTCAAAATTGCCCATAGGTGTGAATTTGAATGCGAATGGTTGTTTGTTTATACGTGCCAAGTGACCAGTTCACGGTGTACCCCACCTTTCGCCCCGTGTCAGCTGGGATAGGCTCCAGCACGCCTGCGACCCTGGTGAGCATAAACTGTACGGAAGATGGATGAATGGAAAACATACAGATTCCTCCTAATTCCAGATTAATCTTTCCAGTGTTGTCATGGTGGACCATGTGAGTCAGTACAACAAACATGATTCATCATTTATGCTAATCTGTAACAATACTGAAAGGTGATGGATTTGGCATTGGTGATAACACTGCTAGCACTTAAAATCCCCATATTCAAATGTATTAGAAGTTTTTTTCTTCTACATAGAAACATTTATATAATGTGATGCAAAGCTCAAGTCACATTTACACTTGCCTTTTTCAACACTGAAAAAAAAAAATAAAGAAGCAATACTCCTGCCAAAAGTTCAGAGCAGTTTTTTGTTGCTCCACTTTGGCTCCATTATTGCACTCATGGGCTCAGGAAGTATTTAATCCGATACACAGCATTAGGGAAAATATTTTTTTATGTATTGTGTTCTCTGCTGATGCTCCAAGAATCCTGTAATCCCCATTTCTAAGTAGAAATAGAGGCTGCAGCATATGAAAACGACTACAAATGAGAAGTGTCACTGTTTGCGGTGTTAGCACTATTATTATTATTATTTTTATTTTTTTTCGGTATAATATGGTCGTGAGATATCAACTATGAAAAAAAGTTTATTAAGCCCCATTTCGTCCAACCAGTAGAGTTCAGTGTGGTTCAGTACATTATAAAGGTTTTAACATATTCAAAGTGAAGCGTATAAAAGTAACACTGTACTGTACACAGTCCAGTGGTATGAACTATTGTCATAAAACATGCATGCATTATCTGCCTTTTATCCTGTTCAGGGTCACAGATGAGTTGAAATCCATCACAGCGAAATTTGGTTTTGTCACTGTGACCGGTGGTCTTCTGCGTTGTGTCGGTTCGAAGAATGGTGTGACACCGGGACCTTTTTGGAGACGATCTCCTTTTATTCTGACAGAATAAACAACAGCAGAACCTCCGTATAAATTTCACTGTCCACTCGTGCTCCTACACAAAGAAAATACAGATGACATTGGCAACCCGGAAGTCAGTTCGGCTCTTCTCAACGTTAAGCCAGTGGTCTTCAACTGTTAAAAATACTATTATTAAATGTAACTCTGCTGTCATGTACCCATTATTTTACAGGAAAAGACATAACAATAACATTGAGACTAAAGATGTATAATAAACCAAGAGAAACAATAGGATGGTTCAGGATTACCAACTGAATGAAATATGGTCACCCACCTCGACCACAGGACGATTGTACAAAAGGGCAGAGGCGGGGCCTCAGAAAACATTTATAGTGGGGAGCACAGAAGAAGAAATTACAGGAGGAGGAGCACCGAGCTACATACACAGTTTACACTGGATCGGGAGGCATTTTCCTGTCAGGCAGCAACAGATTTTGTGTAATTATACATAAACTTCATTCAATGTATTAAACAAAAATATACTTGAAATACTTGACCCAACAAATGCTGTACTCATTTACACACAGCGTTTTAACACAAGTAGTCATCTTTTGCTTTGAAGTGTTGCCTAATGTGTCCTTTTTCGTACTTGAAAGTACCCAAGGTCAGTTCGGTCTCCCTGGCAACAGTGTAATACATTTGGCACATTCTCAGGCTATTTAATCAAGACTGCTTCTCTGTGTTTCAGATGAACATGGACATCCCTTTTATCGCTAAAACTGCTGAGTGGGACACCACCTACAACCCCTAAAAAGTGTAAGTAATAGAGAGGAGGAAGATATGTCTTGAGAAGGTGATGGTGGCACTCAGTGAAAATGGTAGAGCATTGAGAAACTCCTTCATGTTGCCTTATTGATTAGACTTTACAATAGGCACCCCAAAATGAAAGAAAAAGAGAAAGGGTTAGGGGAGAAGAAGTTGGTACAAGGGGATTTTGCATCTCATCTGTTGACAGTCAGGTATGTTGTTATCATTGTGGGCTGCCCTCTAGTTTATCTCCCTGCAGAAGATAACAGCTCGCTCCACGTGACTATAGGGCCAGACAGCCAATTATCTATGTGCCCTCTATCCAATGTGATTTAAATCAAGCTGTCCCCTCCCTGCTGCCCCCTCTTGCCTGTAATCAATCCTTTCCAGATCGAATACAAAACAGACCCTTAATAATAATAATACTAAAAAAAAGCTAATATTTTGAATTTGGACTAAAGATAATTAGATTGAATCGTTACAAAAACAAGGCAACGCTGACACCGGAAGGGAGAACAATATGATGGAAAAGTAGGTAGATTGTCCAAACCCTGTCCACTTTAAATAAAATGTGAAATAACCTGATAAGTGCACTTTCGGTTGTTGTCCCACACCCATTTCAGTCATAATTCTAATATTGGTACTCTTGGACATATGAGTCATCCACCTGTTTTCTTCACCGCTTATCTTGTTCAGGGTTACGGGTAAACTGGAGCCGATCCCAGCTGAATTCAGGCAAAAGGCGGACTACAACCTGCACTGTTCATCCATCCATCCATCCATCCATCTCTGCAGCACGGTGTACAAGTGGTTAAAAGGTCTGCCTCACAGTTTTGAGGTTTTGGATTTTAATTGCTGGTCCGGCTGCCTCCCACAGTCTGAAACCTTGCACATGTGGCGTATATTGGTTTGGATAAAAACGTAATTAATTTAGGAGAAAAGAATAAGATGGAAGCGATGCCTGCATCACTTCCGGTTTCGTGTGATTTTAAGTTTCAGCATTAAAAATCTAATTATTTTATCTCGTAAAGGGACACCACGTCTCTTTTTGAAAGTGTAAAACGTCAGTTGGAGCCGCTCAAGTATGACAACAGACACTCAATTGACAGAGAATACTTTTGAGACTTGGGTCCCTCACGTAGGTCCTGCGCCGTCGAGGTGTTCTAGGATGAAGGGTTAATTTGAATATTAACATGTTGACTGCATCATCCTGTTTGCTCGGTAGGCAAACTGCAGAGGGTCCAGCAGGGGACCTGTGATGCTCTTGAGGTATACTAATCTGTACTCTAGTAGACCGCATATTGGACTCACATAAGTGGAACACAATTGAGACAGGATGGTCCATCTCCCGAATGTTTGGCCAGTCCGGTCTGCACACGGAACAGGTGGATATGGCGGAAGGAGGAGGAAGGAAAAGAAAAAAAGAAAGTTACCAGGCAGGGCGGCGACCTGTGCCACCCGCTTCCTTCCCAACGGAGCTTGCTCGTGAGCTGCCCAGGCACCCAAAAGGGTAGCTCTGGGGGCCGCGCTCAACAAAGGGGGCTCCGGCCTTTATGCCCAGCCGCCAAGGGGTGGTTCGCGCCCCCATTGCTCTCAGCCCCACGACCCCTCCGGGCCGAAAGGGAAGATAGACCGCCTATTATTGTTACCTTTCCATTCTAGGATTGGATGGATGGATGGAGGATTATTTTGTGGTTTAAAACCATCCATCCATCCATCCATTTTCTGAGCCGCTTCTCCTCACTAGGGTCGCGGGCGTGCTATCCCAGCTGTCATCGGGCAGGAGGCGGGGTACACCCTGAACTGGTTGCCAGCCAATCGCAGGGCACATAGAAACAAACAACCATTCCCACTCACAGTCATGCCTACGGGCAATTTAGAGTCTCCAATTAATGGATGTTTTTGGGATGTGGGAGGAAACCGGAGTGCCCGGAGAAAACCCACGCAGGCACGGGGAAAACATGCAAACTCCACACAGGCGGGGGCGGGGATTGAACCCGGGTCCTCAGAACTGTGAGGCTGACACTCTAACCAGTCGGGCCACCGTGCCGCGGTTTAAAACCAGTGGGATAAAATATTAATTGCTGGATTTAAGATAACGAGACAATTTTCCAACTTTGCATTGCCACACGCAATGTTTCAATTGTATGTGGTTCTTGAGAACACTGTAATATTCGCGATGTGGCATTTGTGTTGTGTGGGGTAAAACGTCATCCGGTTCAGTTGACAAACATATTTGACATCAGACATTCAAATTTGCAGAAATACAATCACTAGTGGCGCTATTGTGATGGTGAACACTAAGAACGTCCATCCATTCATCCATCCATCCATTTTCCAAGCCGCTGCTCCTCACTAGGGTCATGGGCCTGTTGGAGCCTATCCCAGCTATCATCGGGCAGGAGGCGGGGTACACTCTGAACTGGTTGCCACCCAATCGCAGACTAAGAACGTTCATGCAAATTTCTTGAAATATCATATCACATTCAAATCCAGTGAAGATTGTGATTAGTTCCTCGGGAGTTGCAGTAGCTTTCCACCACATGTGGGTGTCACTAGTGCTCCATCCATTGTCACAGACAGTAGGAACAAATGTCTTCACGAATTGCATTTCTAAGGATAAATTTTAACTTTATCTTGGCATACGGGATTAGCGGATTTTCAAGCTTTTTGGGTCGGTATCTTGAGCCCTGCACACCCAGGGGGTCTCCTGATGACTGGGAGCGCAGGTTTCTGAGGTAACTGCTAATTAACTTAAAGTCCGGTGTGCGGAGTCAGGATTCCTAGTCTCCGCTTTGATGCACTCCTTCGGACTAGCTGGTAATTCATTTTGCGACTGTGTCAGATAAACCAGGCACCCTTGTGGTTGGCTGTCACGAAGGGGGAGCTAAGACAGCGATGCAGCTCAGTCCAGGGTTGGGGGTCACGGCGCCATCGGTGAGGGCATGTCCGTTACACACATTAAACATTCACAAGATCGAAAAGACAAATATACTGAAGTGGTCGCCAGCCAAGCGCAGGGCACATTAGATGTTTTGGAGACACAGTTAGAGAGAGCAGACTTCGATGGTTTGGACACATCCAGAGGAGAGATAGTGAGTATTTTAATAGAAGGATGATGAGGATGGAGCTGACAGGCAAGAGAGCTTGAGCAAGACCAAAGAGAAGTTTGATAGATGTAGTGAGGGAAGACATGAGGGCAGTTGGTGTTCGAGAAGATGCATGGAAAAGGATGACACGCTGTGGCGACCCCTAACGTGACAAGCTTAGAGGAAGCAAAGATTATTGTTGTTATTATTATAATTTCCTTTGTTGTTTCTCTATTCAATTGCTTTTTCTTTTTGCTGTGATAGGAATCCTGCTGGGTCTGAAATAAAGAATAAATAGCAGCAAGACTAGCCTGGTTAAAATGGAGCCTTCTATTCCGATTTAATAACCAAATGAAAATGCTCCATATAAACACCTCAATCGGAATAAACAGGCCGAATCTGAATAGAATTTCATTCGGTTTCATGGGTTTGGAATATTCCTTTTGCCAATCTGATCAGAAGTAAATTATCGCTGTGCTTCGTCTCTACGGAAATGAGCAGTGACATCATTGTTTACGCACAGCGTAAATATGGCAGCATCCAAAGGAGCTATTATGTGATGGAAATCTTGTTTTGAAGGACTTATAAGTTATTTTTATCAAGCCTTTTTTTATATAAATGTATCAACACAATTGCAACTACTGTGCTGAACAGACGACAGACCTCCATCTTCATAAATGATGTGACGTTCACGATTGAGTGCACGTCACATGGGTGTTCCCATTAAATGTAGTGCACCCAATCGGAATAGATCACGTCACATGTAAACAGCTGACCAGTGATCTTCAATTGAAATTATTTAAATCGGAATGACAAAAAAGTCTCCATGTAACCCCGATACTGTGTGGTTGGTCTGTTGAAGACAAGCTCATCACCTGTCAATCAAATATACGTTGACGTTCGCTGGAGTCAACTACAGGCTGAATAACCTGTGCCTCTGAAGTTACGCTTAATAAACAGTTAACATGCTTGTGTTTGTGTTAATTGGGGACTACACACAACAACTCAAAGCGAAGCACTGATGTTTTAAACGACATCGCCGTGGTGGACCGAGCTGTTTAGCTCCTTAACTCGCTAACTTGCTCTCTTGCAGTCTCGCTTGTTAGCTTGTGAGCTAGCTCGTTAGCTCGCCGGCTAGAGAACACAGCACAAAGTTAACATTCCCTTGAAAGTGTCTCTGTTGTGTGAATCTATGCTCTGCAAAAAGAGCAAGGCTGTGGAGTTGGAGTATTGGATGGAGCCAACACTGGCAAGAGTGTACCGGTCCTCCGGTGTTCCATGAGCACAGCTGTCCAACTCGATCATTGTGTGAGCCGCACAATGGCTCACCACAACAATGACAATTTATTGAGTCCGGAAAAAATCATGTCGATCGGGTATTAAGTATTTGGCGTACACATATTTACTGAATTTATGACTTTCATAGTGCTTTTGTTTAGTGACATAGGAACTCCTGTGTAAAATAATTTAAATGATTTTGTACACAAATAATGTTCTGACTGTAATCAATAGAAGACTGACTTTTAGATGACCTTAAAAGCAGTGTTTTTATTTGAAATATTGATATGAAAGACTAGGGATAGTAGAAAAAAAACAAAAAAAAACAAGAACAAAAACAAACAACCCCCATAAGTTTCTCAGCCAATGACATGGAAAAAGTTCCAGAGCAAAATAACCACTTTGACCCGGCAGCCTAAGGCCTATCGTGTCACATCTAAAAGATAAATAGACCTGCAGTATTAGCACATTATGATTATCTAACAGTGCTATGAGCATTACCTCTTCTTATTTACAGCACTTACTTAATTCCTTGGTAGAGTTGTTGGCTCGGCCAATGGTAGTGTGATTTTTGTGTTTTGCGATGTGTCCATGTGCCACAAAAAAAATTCTTTAAATGTTTTTAATGCATGCTTGTTTTCCATACTCTGGGCTCTGCTTCAGCTAGTAGAAGCAAGTACCCAGCAGCTGCTGCCAACACTCGTCACCAAGTGAGGCAGAAGAGAAGACGACCACCCACCAGCAGGAAAGCTACGACACGTTCCAGCCCACTGGTTGTCATTCAAAGGAAAGGTGGACTTGCCATTGGCCCAGAACTATATGGGGCAAGATGAGGGCTGGCTCACGTAATGAGATGGCTGGCCCCTAAAAAAGCGTGATTTTTGCAAGAAAGGAAATCCAAAAACCCCTATGATGACAAACAATTCAGGAAGACGTTTTCCCTTGCCCGACGCGGCTCACCGGGGCCCCCCTCTGGAGCCAAGCATGGAGGTGGGGCTCAAAGGCGAGCGCCTGGTGCCCCGGCCTGCATCCATGGGGCCAGGCTGGGCACAGCCCGAAAGGTTAAAGTGGGTGCGGCTTCCCATGGGCTCACCACCTGTGGTAGGGTCCATAGGGGTCGGGTGCAATGTGAGCTGGGCGTTTGCTGGAGGCGGGAACCTTGGCGATCCGATAACCGGCTACAAATGCTGGCTCGAGGGAAGTGGAATGTCACCTTTCTGGCAGGGAAGGAGCCCAAGCTGGTGTGTGTGGTCGAGAAGTTCCAAATAGATATAGTCAGGCTCACCTCCACACACGGCTTGGGCTCTGGTACCAGTCCTATGGAGAGGAGTTGGACTCTCTTCCACCATGGAATTGCCCACGGTGAGAGGCGCCGAGAAGATGTGGGTATACTTATTACCCCCCCCCCCCCCCCCCCCCCCCCCACCCCCCGGCTCTGCGCCTGTATATCAGGGTTCACCCTGGTGGACGAGAGGGTAGCCTCCCTTCGCCTTCGGGTGGGGGAACGGGTCCTGACTGTTGTTTGTGCCTATGCACCAAACAGCATAGTGAACACTTTTATGGACAGAATTTCTAGGCGCAACCGAGGCGTTGAGGAGGTCTGGTTTGGTAGCCTCAGAATTGCATCTCTGCTTTTTGCAGATGATGTGGTTCTGTTCGTTTCATGGAGCCGTGATCTCCAATTCTCGCTGGAGCGGTTCGCAGCCGAATGTGAAGCGGCTGGGATGAGAATCAGGACCTCTAAATCTGAGAGCATGGTCCTCAGTCGGAAAAGGGTGGCGTGCCCTCTCTGGGTCGGGGATGAGATCCTGCCCTAAGTGGAGGAGTTCAAGTATCTTGGGGTCTTGTTCACGAGTGAGGGAAGAATGGAACGGTAGACCGGTGCAGCGTCTGCAGTGATGCAGACTTTGTATCGATCTGTTGCGGTAAAGAAGGAGCTAAGTGACGGAAAAAACAATATCCCAGATACAAGCGGCCGAAATTAGTTATCTCCGCAGGGTATCTGGGCTCCCCCTTAGAGATAGGGTGAGAAGCTCGGTCATCGGGGCGGGCTCAGAGTAGAGCCGCTGCTCCTCCACATTGAGAGGAGCCAGATGAGGTGGCTGGGGCATCTGATTCGGATGCCTCCCGGACGCCTCCCTGGTGAGGTGTTCCGGGCACCTGCCACCGGAAGGAGACCCCGGGGACGACGCAGGACACGCTGGAGAGACTATGTCTCTCGGCTGGCCTGGCAACGCCTCGGGATCCCACTCGAAGAGCTGGATGAAGTGGCTGGGAAGAGGGAAGTTTGGGCGTCCCTGCTAAAGCTATTGCCCCCGTGACCTGACCTCGGATAAGTGGTAGAAAATGGATGGCTGGATGGAGGAAATAGGGTGTAAAAAATGTGATAATAATAATAATTCTTCATCATTGGTTTATTTTGACGAAAGCATCCCACATACAGGTTATTCAGACACCTACCAACTGTTTGAAGTTGTGGAAAAATGCATATGATTCCTTTAATGTTCATTTTTAATGTTGCTATAACGGCTGATTTTATCCCTTCAGTTTTTCTTGACACTACAATTTTGTCGCTGAGCAGGGCAACCAATCAAAAGGACTTACAACACTATGATTAAATTAAACAAAAGTTTGAGCCTATAAATTCCAATTTATAACCAATTCGGTGGGCAGACTGTTTCTGTTTCCTTTTTAAGTAACAAATATAAATGTAGATGATTGTATGATTTGTTTTCTTGTGCTCTCTCATCGCGTCACTGAGCGAGCTATATTTTGGAGCTGAAGAGTGAGAGAAAATCAGAATACACATGCTAAGAGACTCACAATTGAGCAGTTCATCCACTGTTTACCTAAATGTACACACCCACACACAAATCAACTATTTTTGGAAGCGGTTGTGCATTGCTGAGAATGTGTGTATGTGTGTGCATCAGCCATCTGACTCGTTCTTTGTCCTTTTTGTCCCTCTGCCACTTCCCTCTCAGAAAGCCAGGGAAGATCACATTAAGTGGGCCTACTGTTGCGCAGCTGCATTTGGCTGAGTGCTGAGGGAGATATGGGGCAAGGCATTACTCTAAGTCAGTCCCAAAAGGCTTGTGACGATCCAAAAACAACAAGGCCAATGTAATTCACTCTGCCAGACATCCTCACTTCAGTGGTTCCAGGCCTGTCTGCAACAGTTTTTACCCCTTGTTTTTTGTTGTTTTCGGAAATGGGATTTTTCTGAATATTGAAAGATGTCCTATTTGTGAGTCCATGTAGAAAAAGTCCAGATGTGCGATACATTGTTGAAATTAAATAAGGGATAATTGTAGTTTCTAATGGTTTCTTCTTCATTTTAGTTTGGATATTAAACAGTACTATTTAGGATGACAATAACCTAACTGGAGCTAGACTTTACAACAATCTGATCGGCTTGATCGGTATCGGCTGATAATTAGCATTTTATGCTGATTGGCTTTAATGTCATAATTCGGCGATCCGATCAATGACGTCATTGATCGGCTCCGCAAAAGACATTTACTCCATGTCGCCGTCGTGTACCAATCCAAAAGTGAGTTTATTTTTAGCCTTGTCACATGTCTTGTACTGTACTGTAACTACCTGATGGCCAATAAAGTCTTATTTCAATCTTGTCGGTGAAAAAACATTTAGCGGTGTGGGACATTTTTGCGGTGCCTCAGACAGACAACACGAAATGCCTGGATCAGACTACAAGACAAATTTGGTCTTCCACGATTGCACAACCCCAATTCCAATGATGTTGGGACGTTGTCCATCCATCCATTTTCTGAACCGCTTCTCCTCACTAGGGTCGCGGGCGTGCTGCAGCCTATCCCAGCTGTCATCGGGCAGGAGGCGGGGTACACCCTGAACTGGTTGCCAGCCAATCGCAGGGCACATAGGAACAAATAACCATTCGCACTCACAGTCATGCCTACGGGCAATTTAGAGTCCACGGTTTTTGAGCATGTTTTTGGGATGTGGGAGGAAACCGGAGTGCCCGGAGAAAACCCACACAGGCACGGGGAAAACATGCAAACTCCACACAGGCGGGGGCGGGGATTGAACCCAGGTCCTCAGAACTGTGAGGCTGACGCTCTAACCAGTCATCCAACGTGCCGCCGTTGGGACGTTGTGTTAAACATAAATAAAACCAGAATACAATGATTTGCTTATCATGTTCGACTTATATTTAATTGAATACACTACAAAGACAAGATATTTAATGTTCAAACTGATAAACATTCCTGTTTTTAGCAAATAATCATTAACTTAGAATTTTATGGCTGCAACACGTTCCAAAAAAGCTGGGACAGGGTCATGTTTACCACTGTGTTACATCACCTTTTCTTTTAACATTCAATAAACGTTTGGGAACTGAGGACACTAATTGGGGGTTGAAACTTCACCCACGTCCCGGGGGAGGCGGGGGTTCCATGCCTCCATTGCTGAGGCGGCCGACCAGAGCTGTGGCTGTAAGGTGGTCGGTGCCTGTCGTGGCTGCAATCTCCGAACCCAACCAACCAACTCCTGAGATTTTTCTGTAATAGTCCCAACATATAAAGTCCATCCATCCATCCATCCATTTTCTGAGCCGCTTCTCCTCACAAGGGTCGCGGGCGTGCTGGAGCCTATCCCAGCTGTCATCGGGCAGGAGGCGGGGTACACCCTGAACTGGTTGCCAGCCAATCGCAGGGCACATAGAAACAAACAACCATACGCACTCACAGTCATGCCTACGGGCAATTTAGAGTCTCCAATTAATGCATGTTTTTGGGATGTGGGAGGAAACCGGAGTGCCCAGAGAAAACCCACGCAGGCACGGGGAGAACATGCAAACTCCACACAGGCGGGGACGGGGATTGAACCCCGCACCTCAGAACTGTGAGGCTGACGCTCTAACCAGTCGGCCACCGTGCCGCACATATAAAGTCCCCACATTCAATTCTAGGCTCTGTGCTTTCCTCTTCTCTTTCTGCCTAAGCAGAAGAATCAACATTTACCTTCAAAAAGATGGCTGCAGCGTGGCTGCAAGATCTGTCTTGACCTGCAACACACGAACACCCTGCTGTTTGCATTTCACCTGATGTTGAAACTAACCCAGGCTGTGTAATGAGGGACTTTAAGGGTTTGTCTGGGCTATAGATCTGCTTTAAAGTAAATACGATTGTGTCCCACCTGGAACAGAACCAACCAACTTCATTACTGTGTAGGTTAGTGATTCACCTCTTAGCCATCTGAAATGACAGAGTTGAGGAAGTAGCTAAAAATGCTATCTACTGTATGTTATTTTATGGCCACTTTTTCATTTTAACAACCACCCTGAATATGTTGCGTCACGTTAACGTACACTTTTAAACTGTAACAACTGGTGCTCCCACATGGTTTGCGTCTATAATGCTCACAGAAATTGGACTAGCATGAACAGTTAGAATGTAAACTAAATGCTGGTCGGTCGAACAGGAAGTCGCACCCATAATTCATGCAAAAGCTCGTGGGGGCTAGCAATAAGGTGGAGAGAGATGTCAACATGTGAGACTGTTGCGACTGAAACAGACGGGATTCTGCCAGACGTTGCCAGCAGACCCTCACGATACGTTTGGCCCTGCCAGGTCGGACGGGGATCTTCCCTACCATCGGAGCCAACTCAACACCAGGTGGTGATCAGTTGACAGCTATGTTCCTCTCTTCACCCGAGTGTCCAAGACATGCGGCTGCAAGTACGATGACATGACCGCAAAGTTGATCATCGAACTGCGACCTAGGGTGTCCTGGTGCCAAGTGCACGTATGGACACCCTTATGCTTGAACATGGTTTTCCTTAAGGACAATCCGCGATGAGCACAGAAGTCCAACAACAAAACACCACTCGGGTTCTGATCGGCAGGGGGGTGTTTTTCCCAATCACACCCTTTTCAGGTCTCACTGTAATTGCCCACATGAGCATTGAAGTCCCCCAGAACGATGAACGATGATTGAACAATGGAGTCCCCAGCACCCCCTCCAAGGACTCCAAGAAGCGTGGGTACTCTGAACTGCTGTTTGGTGCATATGCACAAACAGCAGTCAGGACTCGTCCCCCCCACCTGAAGGCGAAGGGAGGCTACCCTCTCGTCCACCAGGGTGAACCCCAATATACAGGCGCAGAGCCGGGGGGGTAATAAGTATACCCACATCTTCTCGGCGCCTCTCACCGTGGGCAATTCCAGAGTGGAAGATAGTCCAACTCCTATCCAGAGGACTGGTACCAGAGCCCAAGCCGTGTGTGGAGGCGAGCCCGACTATATCTATTTGGAACTTCTTGACCACACACACCAGCTCGGGCTCCTTCCCTACCAGAGAGGTAGGTCCACTTCCCTAGAGCCAGCTTTTGTAGCCGGTTATCGGATCGCCAGGTTCCCGCCTCCAGCAACCGCCCAGCTCACATTGCACCCGACCCCTATGGCCCCTCCCACAGGTGGTGAGTCCATGGGAAGGGGGACCCACGTTACCGTTTCGGGCTGTGGCCGGCCGGGCCCCATGGACGCAGGCCCGGCCACCAGGCGCTCGCATTCGAGCCCCACCTCCAGGCCTCGCTCCAGAGGGGGGCCCCGGTGACCCGCGTACCGGCAAGGGAAAATGTCTTCCTGAAATTTTTAACATCATAGGGTATTTTGGAGCTGTGCTTTGTCTGGTCCCTCACCTAGGACCTGTTTGCCATGGGTGACCCTGCCAGGGGCATAAAGCCCCAGACAATTATAGGCGATTATAGGGACACACAAACCCCTCCACCACTAGAGTTATTTTTAATCATAAAAACTACAATTAATTTTTTATATGAATACTAACTAGCAGTACAAACGCATGTTACATACGAACTGTTTAGAAAAAGGTAAAAGTACATATTGTTGCCTGACTGTATACTAGAGTGTTATGTCCTCTATACACATAAAATCATGGCCTCTTGTAGCCACAGATTGAACTTGTTCTGGTTGATCGTATACTACCTCAAACAGCGCAACAACTTCCCGAACTGCGCAAGTACATTTTTAAATGCTACGGGGGCTGATAAACGTTTAGAAAAGGAAAATATTCATCTCCAAATAACCTGCTCTGATGAAGCCAAACAGCAAGTCGCAAATGGCGACTGCTACCTCCGGTGTCTAACGGGAAGTCTAGCTTGTAATTGTTTCTAAATGAGCGCCTCCAGGAATGAGGTGGATATGCGGAAGAGGATACACTGATCTGTGCGTGACTGGCGCATTGTCACTGCTCTTGGTTGATGTGGCAACAGGCAACGTAATTAAATACAGAATCAGGTGACTTAAAAATGTCCGAGGACCTCATGTATCTATCCCCACCAGCATCGTTCGTGCCTCCCCATGGCTATGTGCTGGTCAGTGGGATGAATTAAAAAAAATAAAAATAATGATGATACTAATGGAATCAATGAATTGCTTAATACAATGATTCAGAGGGTTTGATGTCCGCTGTCCACATATTTAGTAATGAAATACGTCTGATCCACCACACGTCTGCGGAGCTCGCATCTGCCTGATCAAATTCACCAAAATCAATTTAGACTAGTGGTCTACCTTGCGCCAAAAGTTAGACGTGGTGTGAGCAGGCATAGGTTTAGACGGACTTTCAGTCACCAAATTGTCACATGTGCCCGGTGGGTGTCAAAGGACACAGCCTTCTGTACGGCCAGCATGGGGCAGTCGGGTCTTGCAAATTGGCAAACTCGCCAGCGAGCCTTGTGCTTGCACGCAAATCAAGGTATGCCACCATCTGTGCTCCGACACATGTTGTGCACAAAAACAGAGCCTGCAGTGTTGACACAGTGTAGATACTGGAGACTAAATGAATGTAAAGGAAGTAAAACCTTTATTTATTTATTTATTTTGTATAGCACCACTTAAAATATTCTTTCTGGAACAAAGAAAACAAGTCATTAATTTTAAGAAAGCACCAAGTGGCATTTTGTGATTTACATTCTTCCAATTAGAAATCAATGATCAAGTGCCTCAAGATAGTAAATGTAGCAATTTGAATATATTAATAGTCTACATTGAGACGATGCTACTGTCGTTTTAGCACATTGGGGATGACCAAGACATCAATAGTATTAGCATGAGTGTGTTTGTGTGTGCAGACATAAATGAGTTGAGACTCACCATTGTAGGAGGTTTCTTCATTCTTGCTTTAGGCCCTACCAAAAGGCCCAAGGACTGATATGGTACAGTTCACCGTCATAACAAATAGACTTCATGTTGTCACTCAGATAATGAAACCAGTGGGTGAGGAGAGTGCAGGGTCAAGGTCTCCCTCAGGATTTCGGCATTTTTCACCCGATGGAGCACACCATCCCAAGAGACATGTGGATGGGGATTGGGTGTATCCCGTGTTATGGGTTTTTCTTGCCTCATCAAAGAGTTTCATGCAGCTCTGCATTGTCTCTCATGAAACATCTGCTCTCACATACTGCAGTGGTTGCTCCTCAGTGTGTTATACAGTACAGTACTTATCAGTAAGAAGCCCAAACTGTTGTCAAAGCTGTCTTGAATAACGCAATACAGCAGACATAGTTTGCAGTCTATTATTTGAAAATAATTACTATTAGTAAAATTAGTGACAGAATTAGTAAAAGAGAAGTAGTTCTGAGCATCCCAGACCAAGAGAGAATCGTGATTGGTGCAGATTTTAATGGACATGTTGGTGAAGGAAACAGGGGTGATGAAGAAGTAATTGGTAAGTTCAGCATCCAGGAAAGGAACTCGGAGGGACAGATGGTGGTAAACTTTGCAAAAAGGATGAAAATGGCTGTAGTGAACACATTTTCCAAAAGAGGCAGGAACTTAGGGTGACCTACAAGAGCGGAGGTAGAAGCACGCAGGTGGATTACATTTTGTGCAGACGATGTAATCTGAAGGAGGTTACCGACTGTAAGGTAGTGGTAGGAAAGGTGTGGCTAGACAGCATAGGATGGTGGTGTGTAAAATGACTCTGGTGGTGGGGTGGAAGATTAAGAAGACAAAGGCAGAGCAGAGAACCATTTCTTGAAAGGTGAACAAGGAAGAATGTTGTGCGGCTTTTCGGGAAGAGCTGAGACAGGCTCTCGGTGGACATGGGGAGCTTCCTGAAGACTGGACCACTCCAGCCAAGGTGATCAGAGAGACACGCAAGAGAGTACTTGGTGTATCTTCTGGCAGGAAAGGAGAGATGACTTGGTGGTGGAACCTCAAAGTAGAGGAAATCATACAAAGAAAGAGGTTAGCTAAGAAGTGGTACACTGAGGACCCAAGACAGGAGAAAGGAATACATTGAGATGTAATGTAGGGCAAAGGTAGAGCTGACAAAGGCCAAACAAGAGGCATATGATGACATGTATGCCAGGATGGACACTAAAGAAGGATAAAATGATCCATACAGGTTGGCAAGACAGAGGGATAAAGATGGGAAGGATGTGCAGCAGGTTAGGGTGATTAAGGATAGAGATGTAAATATGTTGACTAGTGCCAGTAGTGTGCTGGATTGATGGAAAGAATACTTTGAGGAGTTGATGAATGAGGAAAAGGAGAGAGAAGGAAGAGGAGTAGAGGAGCCAAGTGTGGTGGACCAGGAAGTGGCAATAATTAGTAAGGGGGACATTAGAAAGGCATTAAAGAGGATAAAAAATGGAAAGGCTGCCGGTCCTGTTGACATTCCTGTGGGGTTATGGAAGCATCTAGGAGGAGGTGGCTGTGGAGTTTTTGACCAGCTTGTTCAACAGAATTCGAGTGGGTAAGAAGATGCCTGAGGAATGGAGGAAAAGTGTGCTGGTGCCCATTTTTAAGAACAAGGGTGATGTGCAGAGCTGTGGGAACTATAGAGGAATAAAGTTGATGAGCCACACAATGAAGTTATAGGAAAGGGTAGTGGAGGCTAGACTCAGGACAGATGTGAGTATTTGCGAGAAACAGTATGGTTTCATGCATAGAAAGAGTACCACAGATGCATTATTTGCCATGAGGATGTTGATGAATAAAGTACAGAGGTCAGAAGGAACTACATTGTGTCTTTGTGGATCTAGAGAAAGTGTATGACAGAGTACCCAAAGAGGAACTGTGGTACTGCATGCGGAAGTCTGGGGTGGCAGAGAAGTATGTTAAAATAATAAATACCCTCATACATGTATGAGGGCAGCAGAACAGTGGTGAGTTGTGCTATAGGTGTGACAGAGGAGTTTAAGGTGGAAGTGGGACTGCATCAGGGATCAGTCCTGAGCCCCTTCCTGTTTGCAGTGGTGATGGACAGGCTGACAGATGAGGTTAGACTGGAATCCCCGTGGACCATGATGTTTGCAGATGACATTGTGATCCGTTAGAACCGTTAGAAAGGTGGAGGCTTGCACTGGAAAGGAGAGGAATGAAGATTAGTCGAAGCAAGACAGAATATATGTGCATAAATGAGAGAGGTGAAGGGGGAAGAGTGCAGCTACAGGGAGAAGAGATAGCGAGGGTGGAGGACTTTAAATACTTGGGGTCAACAGTCCAGAGCAATGGTGAGTGTGTTAAGGAAGTGAAGAAACAGCAAAGTTTATAAAACAGTGCCGAGGCCAGCCATGTACGGATTAGAGACAGTGGCACTGAAGAGACAACAGGAAGCAGAGCTGGAGGTGGCGGAAATGAAGATGTTGAGGTTCGCTCTCGGAGTGACCAGGTTGGATAAAATTAGAAATGAGCTCATCAGAGGGACAGCCAAAGTTCGATGTTTTGGAGACAAAGTTAGAGAGAGCACTTCGATGGTTTGGACACGTCCAAAGGAAAGATCGTGAGTATATTGGTAGAAGGGTGATGAGGATGGAGCTGCCAGGCAAGCGAGCTTGAGGAAGACCAAAGAGAAGGTTGATGGATGTCATGAGGGAAGACATGAGGGCAGTTCGTGTTAGAGAGGAAGATGCAGGACATCGGCTTACATGGAAAAGGATGACATTCTGTGGCGACCCCTAACGGGACAAGCCGAAAGAAAAAGAAGAAGACATAAAATAGCTAGTGTTAATATTCATCCATCCATTTTCTGAGCCGCTTCTCCTCACTAGGGCGTGCTGGAGCCTATCCCACCTATCTTTGGGCAAGAGGCGGGGTACACCCTGAACTGGTCGCCAGCCAATTGCAGGGCACATAGAAACGAACAACCATTCATACTCACATTCACACCTACTGTCATGAGTATGTGTTAAAGTTGTTGTCTTCCCCCTGTCTCGTACACACCTGCTCCTGAGAGCATCTTCCCCACCTGTGCCTCATTTAACATAATTACCCCATTCATTTAACCTCCTGTCTCATTCTTTCTGGTCGCCAGTTCTTTGTACCTTGTTGTCACGTTCCAGCATTCCTTGTTTCCACGTCACCGACTCATAGTAAAACTAGACCCTGTTCTGATTATTGACCTTGCCTCTTTGCCTCACCTTTTTTGGATACTGTTGCCTTTTCGGATTGCCTGCCCGTGTACCGACCTCTGCTTGTTTATTAAACCTCTCTTTTTTTAAACTGTCCATTTGTATTGGAGTCGTGCATTTTGGGTCCAGTCCTCTATTATTATTATTCATTTTCCATACCACTTATTATCACTAGGGTCGTGGGCGTGCTGGAGCCTATCCCGGCTGACTTCAGGCGAGAAGCGGGGTACACCCTGAACTGGTCGCCAGCCAATCGCAGGGCACATACAAACAAACAACCATTCGCACTCACATTCACACCTACGGGCAATTTAGAGTTGTCAATTAACCTACCATGCATGTTTTTGGGATGTGGGAGGAAACCAGAGTGCCCGGAGAAAACCCACGCAGGCACGGGGAGAACATGCAAACTCCACACAGGCGTGGCCGGGGATTGAACCTCGGTCCTCAGAACTGTTAGGCAGACGCTCTAACCCGTCGCCACCGTGGGAATTTCAATGAGTATTTGCCAGCAAGTAACATTGACCAGCTCATGGCATAAGGTTAAACTGTCTCTATTTCGTATAGCCAATAGATAGGATTACAAGTGGAGGAAGTTCACAACACAGCCATCCAACAGGAAGCAGACTATCGACTTGCTGCATAGCCCAACCTAAATGAAACAAATGAGAAAGCTTGAGGGAAGTTTTTTTTTTTTTTTTTTTTTTTTTTTTTTTTTTTTTAAATCTGTGGTCCAAGTCCGCAATGAACTAATTCATCTCAGTTTTAGCATGTACACTTGAGTCATCGGTGATTTGTTTGTGCTCCTGTTTTGCCAATGTCAGGTAATAGATGCTGAAGCTTTGGGTAACATAATAGTTGATACGCGGTAAGATGGTAAAATATGAGTGATGGTGCATTCATTGTTTTTAAAGAGCAGACAGAATCACTTGATCATCAAATTGATGTACTCATCAGTTATAAAATGCGGACCAGGAAGAAAAACAGGTTAAAGGTAATGTTCTAAAGAGATGAGTAAACAAATCAAGATTTCATGTATCTTCAATTGATAGACGTTCCATTTTACCCTTATTTTTTAATGAAGTTCTGCCAAGCGGACTGTTGAGCACAGATTTTTCTCTGATAGAGAGATTGCTTGTGAAAAGGCTTCCACAGAAATAAAGAAATAAGGCAACAGATGGAAGGAAGAGCCCTTTGGGAACTGAGAAAGAAATATGGACAAAGTATCTCAAGCATTTCATCCAATCCATCATAATCCTTCACTCATTTTCTACACAGCTTCAAGTTAGAAAATAATATTAGAAAGATACTGATGGAGATACATTTATTATACTGGGCACTTTGCACATAATGCCATGATGAGGATAATATGGCTTACCCTTTTCCGGTTCTGCGAATTAATTAGTCGAGTATGAGTTAAAAAGATCATTTTGTTTTTCCAAAAGCAACACGAACAATGTTATGAACAATGTTGTGCTCCAATGTGCATATCATCATCCAAAATCAACGGTGTTTTAAGATAGCAAAGAATTCTCAGCGATGTTGAACTGATTACATGTATTACTCTATGCATGAAAACAATAAATTAAAAGGAGAAATGGACTTGTTTCAGAAAGAGATATGGGAAGTAAAAATGACTACATTTGGATAAGAAAGATTTGCCGGTTCCACTCAGGACATTTGATTCTATACAAGGTAAGATGGGGAAAATCTACCAATAACATTAAGCAGCCCTACAGTTACACTGTGAGATTTTCGTGCTTTGGTCATGGTCTCGTCTTTGTTTGACACTTGAAACAGATTTTGAAAAACAAGAACTTTAATACACAGAGCACAATGTTTGACATTTTCTGCCTACATTACTGTACCATTATATAATAATAATAATAATAATAATAATAATAATAGTAATAATAATAATGGTGGAACGGTGAACGACTGGTTAGCACATCTGTCTCACAGTTCTGAGGACCAGGGTTCAAATCTGGCCTCGCCTGTGTGGAGTTTGCATGTTCACTCCGTGCCTGAGTGGGTTTTCTCCGGGGACTCCGGTTTCCTCCCACATCCCCAAAACATGCGTGGTAGGTTAACTGAAGACTCTAAATTGCCCGTAGGTGTGAATGTGAGTGCGAATGGTTGTTTGCTTATGTGTGCCCTGCGATTGGCTGGCGACCAGTTCAGGGTGTACCCCGCCTCTCGCCTGAAGTCAGCCGGGATAGGCTCCAGCACGCCCGCGACCCTAGTGAAAATAAGTGGTATGGAAAATGAATAATAATAATAGAGGACTGGACCCAAAATGCACGACTCCAATACAAATGGACAGTTTAAAAAAAGAGAGGTTTAATCAACAAGCAGAGGTCGGTACACGGGCAGGCAAACGTGAGGCAAAGCGGCAAGGTCAATAATCAGAACAGGGTCTAGTTTTACTATGAGTCGGTGACGTGGAAACAAGGAATGCTGGAATGTGACAACAAGGTACCTCTCGCCTGAAGTCAGCCGGGATAGGCTCCAGCACGCCCGCGACCCTAGTGATAATAAGTGGTATGGAAAATGAATAATAATAATAATAATAATAATGATACCTTATCACGCACACATGCTATAACTAACCAGCATTTCATTGGCATTTTGGTAAGCTATGTACAATCCAACCACAACGTTAGGAAGATTATTGTCTTATACCTTCATATTTGTGGATGTAAGAAGAGCCATACATCTTATAGCCTTTCTCTAATTTGCTGCTTGGTGCTTTGGATGAGTTACAAAGATGATGTACATCTGTGATGGTTAGTTTGGGCAAGTCCTTTAAATACTGCGTATAGAACAACACATTTTCATAACCTGAAAAGATCGTGTACTTCAGTAAAGCTGCAGATCATCTGCAAAGAGCCCATTACAAACACTGCACCCTATAACCACATATAATAATCATATTGGTAAATATATGCTGCTTAGCAGTGTAAATGAAACTGATAATTATTATATAATGTTATATATATTGTAAAGGCATAATCTTGTACTAAATCTCATTGTGAATGTGTTGTGTACCCCAGTGAGAGTAGGCAAATAGTCTTTTTACATACCATATATTGCAATACATAAACTGCAGTACTTACAGTAAGTTTGATCATTGTATATGATCAAAGATTAGATGTGTATTTTAGTGTTACTCTATAGCCCAGTACAGTACTATCACTGCCTGATACACAGTTCTGATCATATAGAACCATTAATGAATGATCACCAGACCATAATCCCCTCTTACTTTGTTCTCGCTGCAGTCAACCAATCATTAACTTGATCCCAAGACCATTTTTTTTTTAATCAAATGACTATTATTTTGGGCTAAATATACAGCAAATAGACAATCTTAAGTAAGTGAAAAAAAAACTCATACATCTTCCATCTGATGCAAAGGTGTGTTTAGTAAAACAAATAGCATCAAACAAACAAAAAATGATAATGACAACGATATACAGTATGTTTATTGATGACATATGAGCAATACTGTAGACTAGGAGCCGTCAAGATGAGAACAACCCATTGATACAGTATTTTAGCATGTAAATTAAATTATATATACAAAGCACAGGCGGCACAGTGGGCAACGGGTTAGAGCGTCTGCCTCACAGTTCTGAGGTCCGGGGTTCAATCCCCGGCCCCGCCTGTGTGGAGTTTGCATGTACTCCCCGTGCCTGCGTGGGTTTTCTCCGGGCACTCCGGTTTCCTCCCACATCCCAAAAACATGCATGGTAGGTTAATTGACGACTCTAAATTTCCTGTAGGTGTGAATGTGAGTGCGAATGGTTCTTTGCTTATATGTGCCCTGCAATTGGCTGGCAACCAGTTCAGGGTGTACCCCGCCTCCTGCCCGATGATAGCTGGGATAGGCTGCAGCACGCCCGCGACCCTAGTGAGGAGAAGCTGCTCAGAAAATGGATGGATGGATGGATGGATACAAAGCACAAGCAAGCAGATCTAGCAGAAAATGTAGCACCTAGCCAAAGGACATTATGAGGCTACTCAAACCTTTACTATTTCAAACATCCATCCATCCATCCATCCATCCATTTTCTACACCACTTATCCTCACTAGGGCCACGGGTATGCTGGAGCCTATCCCAACTAACTGCGGGCAGGAGGCAGGGTACAACCTGAACTGGTTGCCAGCCAATCACAGGGCGCATATAAAAAACAACAACCATTTGCACTCACATTCACACCGATGGGCAATTTAGAGTCTTCAATCAACCAACCATGCATGGTTTTGGGATGTGGGAGGAAACTGGAGTACCCGGAGAAAACCCACGCAGACACGGGGAGAACATGCAAACTCCACACAGGTGAGGCCTGATTTGAACTCAAAACTGTGAGGCGGATGTGCTAACCAGTTACCACCGTGCCGCCCTTTTGAAAATCAATAAATTTTAGTCATATGACTATTTATATTATTGGCAGTTGTTGTCCTTCAAAAGGTCATAATTGTTTCTAATGAATACAAAATTGTAAAGCAATATTTTTCAACTTTTAATACCAAAATGTCTTTACTGTTAGGTGTCTGATATGAAGTTTTCATAACATATTTTCTGAAGATACAAATTACTTTTTTGGAAATACATAGGATTCCCCCATCCTCCTTTTGCTTCATATTCATTTTCCATGAAAACTAACACAGATGCTTCTAAGTGTCTACAGAGTTCCTTCTTTTGGTTTTACAAAGGGTCCATCTTTGTCACTCAAGCTGTCTTTACCTCATTATGTAGTTGCAATGCACCAGAGGGATATATGAGCTGAAGTGCCAAGATGAGTGTTAAATAAATTGTACAAGTTATCATTTATTTGCTGGCTTGCATTGGTATTGTGGACGATTTTGATGGTTGCTTGCTGACCGTGGGGGAAAGGAAGATGTCTCGCCTTCGGGAAGATGACTCAGCGGGAATCGTCAGAGAGAGGCGCCTTGACCAAGGACACGTGGCCAGGTGTTGGTCTCGTGTCTTCACCTTGAAACCCTCCCCTTAGTGTGTTATGTCTTGTAACTTAGTATGTTATGTCTTGTAACTTAGATACCTCCCTATTTCAAATAAATACAGGAGCAACGGGGGAGATTGTTTAGAGCGCGATAGGAGAATGAAATTGAACAATCTCCCACATGTTCTCCTCATGAGCAAAAAGAAACCAGCGTCTTCATTCCTTTGTGTATATTTTTTATAGGTGTTGGGCGAGATAGATCCAACATTAAATTGGTCCTTCGAGGCGGATGTCAACACACCTGAGGATTCCAGTTGTGGAGCCGACTTCCAGTTAAGAGACCGTGGCCACGGCAAGTAAGACCCTTTATGGGACTGGTCTTCGTTCTCCTCAACTGGGATCTGAAGGTTGACGACAATCCACAGGATTGAAGACGACTTTGGTGAGTTAAGATTTTTTTTAAAAAGGATCAAAGAGTGAGTGAATTACACGACAAAGAAGTCTGGGGCAGAATAAACCTTGTGTAATACTAGTCACTGGCAAGTAAAAGAGGGACGGCGGAGTCCGAGAAATTCCGCGAGGACGGCGGAGTCCTGTACGTACTTAAATTCCGTGTTTGTAAAAACGTTACTAGTATCGTGTGAATGTGTAAAAGTATGAATGTATAAGACAGGATTGTAAGTGACAACTGGGTTTGGAAGCAGATGCAAGAATCCTCCGCCCCGTGTTGGGTAGAAGTTTGGGGATTACCAAAACCCAGACGTTCATTGTTACCCTGTCATTTTGAATAAAGTCAGTATTTAGGTCACTCTAGGTGCAAATAAACTGACTTCCAAATTCACAAAAAGGGAAAAATTAACAGTAAAACGGATCCAAAGGAACACTTAACGTGTAAAGACTGGAAATATGTTCAACTCCAAAACCCTTCCAAAATAAAACATAAACACGTGGATAACCAAATACGGTTTTGCTGGCCAGCTAAATTCGCAAAATTTAACTTCGAAATAAAATGTCGACACAAAAATAATATATCAAAAATAGAAAAAGAGGGATATGACGACTTATTCTTCTGGCTAAACATGGCGTCCAAAAGAGAAAAAGGAAGTAAGAAAAAGGACTTAGAAAGTGAACAGAAAAGGCAGACAAGTAGGGACAAAGAAATGTTGTTTCAAAGACAGGAAGATGACGAGACATCCAAACGTCCAAGAGGACCACAAAGAAACTATTTTGGTCTATAGGACCTGGACTAATGAGGATGTGAAAAAGGCCGTAGCCGGCATCACACCCTACAAAGTAGACATTGTCCAGTTTGTTGAGGAAATGGAAAATCTTAGACAGTCCTATCATTTAAATGGAACAGAAACTCAACAAATTTAGATGACTGCAATGGGGCCTGATTGGCACCTTTGCCGAGGAGATTGGGACCCAAAACACCATGGTGTTGTAATGCCACATAATGACAGAGAATTACAACATCGAGTTAGGGCTTTAATAGAAAGAACCACAGTCAGGTTCCGCAAAAGGGCAAATTACACAGAAATCAGTAGAGTGAAACAAAAAGACGAAGAACCTTTTGAAGAGTATAGGGTTAGAATGACCGCTTGTTTTAAAGCAAACAGCGGCTTAAATGAGGATGCAAATCCTCAGGGCCCTTATCAACAACAGTTAAAAAATGCTTTACATGCGAATTCGAAGATAAACATTGGATAAACCTAGCAACTGGCTCTCTGGAGGAATATGTTAATCATGCCCTCCACGCAGAGAGAGTGTTAGGACTCAAAAAGAAGAAGATAGATGTCTTCCTCAACGAAGAAACAGAAATATACTACCAAGACAGGAGGGAGCCAAATTTTACTATATGTAGATGATGTTCTCCTGGCATCTCCAGATGGAGAGGCATGCATCAAAGATTCATTGGCCTTACTGCATAATCTAGCAGAAGAGGGACAAAAGTTAGCAAAAATAAATTACAATTGTGTAAAAGGCAAGTCAAATATCTAGGCCATAATTTAAGTGTAGGAGGAAAGACTATATTAGAAGACAGGAAAGCTATAGTCTTAAAAGCCCCTAAACCACAGACGAAGAAACAGATGATGTCATTTTTAGGTCTGACAAATTATTGTAGAGCATGGATTCCAGACTATGCAGAAATTGTTGCACCATTGTCAAAATTAATGTATGAAGACAACCTTAAAATGACATCACCTGTTCAATGGAATACAGAGACAGAAAAGGCCTTCTGTGACATTAAACAACATTTGGTGTCCAGTTTGGCACTGGACCTTCCAAATTATGATAAACCATTCATTCAAATGGTAGATTGTAAAAGCTATTACATGACCTCCGTATTTACACAACAATACGGTGATAAGCTAAGACCAATAGCTTATTTTTCGACTAAATTGGACAGCGTGACGTGTGCATTACCGCATTGTGTCAGAGCAGTTATGGCAGCCTCGATGGCAGTGGAGAGCAGTTCCACAATTGTGTTCTTTCATCCATTCACTCTTAAGGTCCCACATACAGTGTCTGCTCTCCTATTGCAAACGAATATGGCGTTTTTATCACCTGCAAGACATTTATCTTGCATGGCCATCTTGCTGTCACAACCACATTTGACTGTTGAGCGATGCACAACCTTAAATCCAGCCACACTAATACCCTTACCTGATGAAGGCACGCAGCATGATTATCAGGAATTGGCTGAACAAGCTGCTGAATTAGTAGCATTAACCGAGGTATTGCAAACTAATGATAAATAAAGATGTTACAATCTATACTGATAGCCAATATGCGTATTCCACAACAAGAACGCAATTATTGGGAAAAACAAGGTGCAAAACTACAAAATCAAATTTACATTAGCATAGAAGGGAAACAAATACTTCCCAAAAACCTATTCAAATGGGCTGCTATATTGAGCCATGGTGTGCCACGTCTCAACCGGAGGGATGGTGGCATAGATACATCGACACTTTACAGCCCTAAAAAATAGCAGAAAGAAACACGTGGGTTCATTTAACACACTGTAAAAGAGTCATTTCAGCTGAGTACTCTAATAGGGAAGGTGAGCAAAAGTCTGATAACGGAGCGGGAGCAGATGTGTAGATTCTGAAAACGCTCGCTGGTCAGTGAAGAAAAAAGACACCAACCCGTTTAGTGAGAACTCAGCAGAATGGCACACCCGCGTTGGTTACGAGATTCAATAGGTTGTTACGTAGCAACTTTGGCTACTATGGTGTTGGTTTTGTTTATGTGGTATATGGGATTTCCAACCCTGAATGATACCAACTGGGCGGTGTAAATCATGGGATCCTATATATCCCGTAACAAAAGCAGACAAACACAAACCAATGTTTTCTACTTTAGTAGCACCGAGTAATTTTACTTGTATAAATATGATTAGTAAAGGCAAGAAATTAGGACCACTGAACGACACACAGTGTAAAATAACCTTAAAAGTAGGACCAAAGTTTATGCCAGTATCACAGAGCGACATCTGGTGGTGGTGTGGAGATGATAGACTGTTTGGTAGATTACCTAAAGATGTATCTGGATTCTGCGCTATTATCACTTTGATATTGCATGTGTCAGTATACCCTATGCCTGTTCAAGATTTAATGGAAAAAGCACCAATGTTGTTGTTAAATCTAGAACATAGACAAAAAAGAAATTTATCCTGGGAGGGGCAAAATAATCCAACATACATCGACGCATAGGTGTTCCTCGTGGGGTTCCTAGTCAATACAAATTAGCTGACCAAGTTGCAGGAGGATTTGAGTCCCTCATATGATGGTGGTGTACAATTAATAAAAATGTTGATGGGATAAACTATATTCACTTCAATGTACAGAGATTAGGAAATTGGACTCAGAGTGGGTTGGAAGCTGTGCATGAGCAGCTCAAGGCTACCTCTTTAATGACGTTTCAAAACCGCATAGCTGTCGACATGCTCCTCACAAGAGAGGAGGTGTTTGTGGTATGTTTGGAGAACAATGTTGTACATACATTCCAAACAATACTGCTTCAGATGGCAGCTTGACCACAGCCATCGATGGTCTACGGACCCTCAATCACAAGATGAAGGAACACTCTGGTGTAGACACCTCCTTGTGGGACAGCTGGATGGACGTTTTTGGTAAATACAAAACCCTAATTTCATCAATATTGATATCAATTGCTGTTTTTGCAGCCTTTCTGACATTGTGTGGATGTTGTTGTATCCCATGCATTCGGGCTTTAATCAGTAGATTAATCACCACAGCAATTACCCCCATGGAGAACCGTATGGAGCAAATGTATCCTTTACTGGTTGTTGATAATGACGATGATGACGATGATGATGATGTTGTTGCTTTACCTGATTTATTTCCTGATCCAGGTGATTACAATGTTTAAACTACAACATTCATGTACGACAAGTTTACTCTGAGTAGAAATGTATTTGTTTCATAAAAAATATTCTACAGTTAAAAATCGAAATGAAGTGACTGTAAGATGATATGAGAATTTGTGCAAATACATGATAAACAGGAGGGAAATGTTAAATAAATTGTACAAGTTATCATTTAATTGATGGCTTTCATTGGTATTGTGGCTTGCTGACCGTGGGGGAAAGGAAGATGTCTCGCCTTCGGGAAGATGACTCAGCGGGAATCGTCAGAGAGGGGCGCCTTGACCAAGGACACGTGGCCGGGTGTTGGTCTCATGTCTTCACCTTGAAACCCTCCCCTTAGTGTGTTATGTCTTGTAACTTAGTATGTTATGTCTTGTAACTTAGATACCTCCCTATTTCAAATAAATACAGGAGCAACGGGGGAGATTGTTTAGAGCGTGATAGGAGAATGAAATTGAACAATCTCCCACATGTTCTCCTCATGAGCAAAAAGAAACCAGCGTCTTCATTCCTTTGTGTCTATTTTTTATAGGTGTTGGGCGAGATAGATCCAACAATGAGGCAGCTATTTTGCTTTCACACAACAGCAGAGATGTTATATATTATATACCGCGGCTGAAATAAGTATTTAACACGTCACCATTTTTCTCACTAAATATACTTCCAAAGGTGCTATTCACCTGAAAGTTTCACCAGATGTTGGGAACAACCCAAGTAATCCATACATACAAAGAAAGTAGAACAAAGAAGATCATAAATTAAGTTGTGTGAAATGACACAAGGAAAAAGTATTGAACATGCCAACTGTTATTTATTTAATACTTTGTACAAAAGCCTTTGTTTGCAATGACAGCTTCAAGACACCTCATATATGGAGAAACTAGTCGCATGCATTGCTCTGGAGTGATTTTGGCCCATTCCTCCACACAAGCAGTCTTCGAATCTTGAAGGTTCCTTGGGCTTCTTTTATGGACCTTGAGTTTCAGTTCTTTCCATAGATTTTCGATTGGATTCAAGTCAGGTGATTTGAGGGTGGAGGATGGGGGGTAGTATCACCCTCCAGAGAAGTATGCCCATACCGCCCATATTAGAAACCACCCCTGCCTGTCTGTACTGATATGGTTACGTTATACTGTACTTGTCACCTTTGTAATAAATAACCCTCACATTCGACGGTACTCATAATAAACAGATACCCTTCATATGGCTAACGTTATGTTAGTAAGGTGGACTAACGTTAATCTCTCGGGTTCCACGACGCGGAATCTTTGTTGGCATTGTGGAGAGAAATGTCTGTGTTACAACGAACGGGTACTCGCTTTGCATTTCACTATGAAATGCTCCCCCACTTTCGCCTTTTTTCTCTTTTCAATTCGGTGTCACGTAGCATCTTGGAACCGCTGGTTTCCCGCTCCTCAACCGAATAGCTTCACTTCCAAGTCCTACTTCCCACGCATCGGTGACGTAAGTGCGTTCCGTCACAAACGTCACTACATGCTTCCGTCTCTGTGGTAAAACTGATTCTGAGTTTTGCTTTTTAATGTTTTTTAGGTGCAACATGCATATTTTGACTCGCAAACTGCGATGCGAGACGGCTTAATTCGAGCCTTGGATATCTATGAATTTGTGAACATGTCATAACTACTTTATGTCTTTACTCTTATAAAAAAGAAGTGTATTTCAATTGGCCCCCACCATGTGCTCTGTCAATAAGGATGCCCTTTACTATGAATGCCTAAAATTAAAAAAATTATCACTTAGATCTTTCGTTCATTTAAAGTTGTTATTGGTCAAATTGTATGAAAATGACCCATAGACTAACTAAACAGATAACATACCCTAATCATTGATGTACCAATGTACCAGCAGTCAATATAGTATTTGGAAATTGTGGTATTTTCACTTGTGTGACCTTATTTCAGTGCTAACATACCATCAGGTAGGTTTTTAGCCCCAGGGCCGTAATTATTTAGGTAGATGATAATTAGGTTTTTCATAATATGCCAGTCTGTCTAACAAAAGTGTTATAAGTATTGTCATGGGGCTTGCATGGCTATTATTTTAACCATTAAGAGTAAAGTTATGATGTATGAAGCAAGCTGTTGAGCGCAACTTGAGCTTCCTTCACTTGATCCCCAGATAATTCCAATTTAATTGTGAAATTAAAACCATCCACTGCGTCATTTATTACATTGTTTATTCAACCACCCTTTTGGCTCTAATTCCTATTTAAGCTGTAATTATAAATGTATATACATCTCCACATTATGAACAAAGATTAAACTGTAATAAAACACCAGAGGATTGCAGGTTATATTTATTGCAATTTTACAAAATGACCTAAAGTTAAAATTAGTGACCTAAATTATTGTCTGAAAGTAATACTTGCGCTTTCAATGACATTATAGAAATTCATATAATTAATTGTGTCATAAATATTTATTCATAACAACATGTAACATTATACATTATAATAATTTGGATTTTATGGAACAAAACCACCATGATGATAACAGTATCTTATCTCAGAATGCAGTGCTACAAACTGTTATGCACAACTGTTAAAAACAGGAATATTCAACTTAAGTTTAGTTCAAAGAGGTCCTGTTCGTGAAATTTCTTTTAGCAAAGGTATGGAAGATCATAATGTCTAAATATTTGGTGTCATATATATTTCAGTAGCCTAGTAGTTCCATATCTGCACGTAATCAGTGCCTCATTCATATCAAATTGATTCAGTACAATTCAAAAACCTTTTCACTATTTTTATTGTCACTGAACATACTGTAGTATGACTGCCGATATGTATAATGTTCTCTAATTTATGAAATAAAAGTAGGGCTGCATTTCAAATAAGAGTAAATAAATAAACTGGGAAAACAGTAGACGTATGTGTAAACATATTTATTCACACATTCTTCAGAAATTAGCATGAAAAAAGTATTGCTATCCACACATACATGCAAAAGGAGAAATACTTGTTACCTACAACATTTGTGTTTGGGTGTACTTAAAAGGAGAGTTTGCAGTTTTTTAACTGCTTGCTAGATTTGAATGTAGCCTCACTTCACTCCTCCCCTTGCATCTCTGACTAAAGCTACACACCTTACTAATGTGAACGTGCACGAGGCGTGCATTGTACATGCGTTTACCCTTGTTTTGTCCCGAGAGCTGTCCAATTCCTTTGGTTAACTTTTGTTGCTAACCCAGGGTTGGCACTGGGTCATGAAACCTCTTAGCCAATGTCGCTAAACAGTATAAAAATCTCCGAGCCACATTATGTGGTAGTTAGCCACAAAATCATGGGTGTTTGTGTTGCTAACCCTTTAGCCACAATTGGCCAGTCCTCGTCACAGGGAAGTTAAGTTGCTTACATGTGCTGTGAAGGCCTAATTTGCTATAAGCTTGATGACAGTCAACTGCTAGCCTCCAGCAAGACCTGAGTTAAAAAAGCCAGTGGCTGTGTGTCATGGCTATCTCCTGAACCTGATTAAACCAGGAAACTTCAGACACCATTAAAAGCTCAAGCTTTTATATATATTTTTTTTTTCATCTGGCCATTTAAGTCTTAGTCTATTTTTCCTTCCTGAAGATTTTAAAAATTTTGCTCAACCAAGTCCATCACCTGCCTACAATCTGCTAGAGAGAACTGTCCAGCGTGCTGAACGGGCTAAGGCCCCACCTGTTGCCCAACCAAGGGGCATCCTCTCATCCAAGGCGACAAATCAAGACACATCAACGTACGTCGTGGTAATAAATATGCATGCCTCAATTTGGCGGCAACGGGTCTTGACTTTCTGGATGTGCCGCTCCCTGCAGCTGGGAAAGCCCGTGACCCTGATTGCTTATAGCCAGCAGCAGCTGGAGACCAGACTGAAGCATTTTACAAAGCGGGGGGAAAACTTAACCATTAACACTGTTCACACATGGCAGAATGAGCCCACTCACTTTAAGTTTTATCATGAAGGGCTTTTGAGTTTTGACGCAGGCAATTGTGATTGGATCAGTGTGGCGAACGTGGATTCACTTCGCCACATCCTCTTATCCTCACTAGGGTTGCGGGCGTGCTGGAGCCTATCTCAGCTATCTTCGGGCAAGAGGCGGGGTACACCCTGAACTGGTCGCAAGCCAATTGCAGGGCACATAGAAACTAACAACCATTCACACTCACATTCACACCTACTGTCATGAGTATGTGTTAAGGTTGTTGTCTTCCCCCTGTCTCGTACACACCTGCTCCTGAGAGCATCTTCCCCACCTGTGCCTCATTTAACATAATTACCCCATTCATTTAACCTCCTGTCTCATTCTTTCTGGTCGCCAGTTCTTTGTACCTTGTTGTCACGTTCCAGCATTCCTTGTTTCCACGTCACCGACTCATAGTAAAACTAGACCCTGTTCTGATTATTGACCTTGCCTCTTTGCCTCACCTTTTTTGGATACTGTTGCCTTTTCGGATTGCCTGCCCGTGTACCGACCTCTGCTTGTTTATTAAACCTCTCTTTTTTTAAACTGTCCATTTGTATTGGAGTCGTGCATTTTGGGTCCTGTCCTCTGTTCCGTTCATGACAGAACGAACTGGCCATAACATGGACCCAGCAGACTCAGATCCGGTGCGCAAAGCCCTTAAAGCGCAGGGTCAATGCATATTGAAGCAGGATTACAATTAGAATTAGAATCATCTTTTATTGTCATGAACATGCATGCATGTACACGAAATTTGTTCTCTGCATTTAACCCATCACAGTGAACACATACACATGTTAGTGGAACACACTGGAGCAGGGGACAGCTGAAGCGCCCGGGGATGAGCAGCTTGCTGCCCTCCATCTTCATCTAAAGGGACTGTCAGACCATCAGGACGCTATGATGAGACAGGTGGCCTCACAGTTTGAAGTTCTAATGAATATGGTTCAGAAGAAGGAACCGGCTGAAGCAGTCACCATGCCCCCACCTGCCACATCCGCTGCTGTCTGCCCACAGCTCTCTCGAGCGGAGAGGTTCTCTGGAGAGTCTGGGAATATTAAGCCATTCATCACTCAGTGCGAACTCCACTTTGAGCTGCAGGCAGCTGCCTTCCCCACCCAGTGGACAAAGATCACTTTTGTCATTTCCCACCTGACTGGTCATGCGGAGGCATGGGCTACTGCTGAATGGAGCCGCAATTCCGCTGCGTGTCATTCTTGGGCTTCTTTCGTAAAGACAATGGAGCAAGTTTTTCAGTATTCCCCACCAGATTGTGTGGCAGCTCGCTCCCTGTCACCTTACAACAAGGCAAGCACAGGGTGTCAGATTACGCGATTGAGTTTCGCATTCTAAAAGCTGAGAGTTAGTGGAACAGCAGGGCACTACTCGATGCATTTTTTCAAGGACTATCCCCCGCCGTCAAGGATCGTTTGGTCCCACGAGACCTGCCGACCAACTTGGACACTCTCATCGCTCTCGCCGTAAAGATCGACAAAAGGCTTTTGGATCGCGAGCTGGATGGAGATCGGCGGAGGGATGTGTCACTGCGCACCTGGAGGACGAGGCTCGGTGACCAGCCAAACCAAGGCAGATCCCATGTTGCTGGTCCCAATCCACTGGCTAGCTTCGCCACGGATTAACCCATGCAACTGGGCAGTTTCCGTCTCTCCCCTGAGGAACGCCAACGCCGGCTGAGGGAAGGGAAAATTGCCTTCTACTGCGGTCATTCCGTGTGCAACTGTCACGTCAAGGTTGCCGGTGCCGGTAACAAGGGTATGAGAGCGGTGAGTCTAAATTTCATTAAGGAAGACCCTACCCGGGTTCTTGCTAAAGTGACACTATGCTCTCCAGATCAAGAGATTCATACAACTGTATTGATTGACTCTGGTTCTGACACAAATTTACTCAACTCCCTCCTCGATAGACGTATGCACCTTAGAATCTTTCAAGTAAAGCGCCACCACAACACCTATGCTGCAGACGGCAGTTTTATGGGCAAGATCACTCACCGCACCCAAACACTCACATTGATATTTCCTGATTCTCACTTGGAACTTTTTGACGCTATGAATTATGACCTTATTTTATGGAACCCTTGGTTGAAATTACATAACCCCCATATTGACTGGTCCTCTGGGCATGTTATGTCATGGGGCAGCAATTGCCCCCAGAACTGTTTTAAGCCTCCATGTAATGTTCAGGGATATGTTTCTAATGAACTTCCAAAGACCCCATCTGGGGATCCTAACTTATCTCAAGTGCCCACCTGTTACTATGACATTAAAGACGTTTCCAAGTCCAGAGCCAAATCCCTTCCATCCCTCAGACCTTATAACTGTGCAGTTGACTTGCTGCCTGGAACCACACCTCCACGGGGGAGGTTGTTCTCTCTTTCAGGGACGGAACACAAGGTTATGAAGGAGTATGTGGAAGAATAATTGGCAGCCGGGATCATTCGCCCATCTTCATCTCCTGCGGGAGCAGGATTTTTCTTTGTGGACACGAAGGACAAGACCCTGCGACCCTGTATCGATTACCGGGGTCTCAATGAGATAACTGTGAAAAACAGGTACCCTCTTCCTCTCATCTCCACCACCTTTGAGTTCCTGGAGGGAGCCAAGGTTTTCACCAAACTGGACTTAAGAAATGCGTATCATCTAGTCAGGATGAGGGAAGGGGATGAATGGAAAACAGCATTTAACACACCAATGTGGCATTATGAGTATTTGGTAATACCTTTTGGACTCCAGCTGATTTCCAAAACCTTGTCAAAGATGTTGTTTAATGTGTATGTTTTTGTCTATTTGGACAATATTTTGATATTCTCCCCGGATGAGGAAACATTCAAGTCTGCATCATTCATGCCCGCTCTGTGTTGCAGCGGTTACTGCAGAATGAACTTTATGTCAAGTCTGAGAAATGTGAGTTCCACAAGGCGTCCGTTTCTTTTCTGGGTTTCGTGCTGGCTAAAGGTGAAGTCAAAATGGACCCTTGCAAAGTCGATGCCGTGATTAATTGGCCCACTCCCACGTCACGCAAGGATGTACAAAGGTTCTTAGGGTTCGCAAATTTCTACAAAAGATTCATTAGAAATTTCAGTTCTATAGCCTCGCCTTTGCATGATCTTACCTCGCCACACAGACCCTTTGTGTGGAACCCGGTTTGTCAGTCAGCTTTACAGAAATTAAAATCAAGCTTTACCTCCGCTCCCATCCTCACTTTGCCATATCCCAAACAGCAGTTTGTGGTAGAAGTTGATGCGTCTGATGCCGGAACAGGAGCAGTGCTCTCCCAGAAATGTCTCAAGGATGGTAAGTTACATCCTTGTGCTTATCTCTCTACAAAACTGACTCCATCCGAGAGAAATTATGACATAGGTGACCGTTAACTGCTAGCGGTCAAGGTGGCTTTGGTGGAGTGGAGGCACTGGCTAGAGGGGGCACAGACTCTGTTTTTAGTATGGACAGATCACAAGGACCTTGAGTATCTTAAGTCTGCTAAAAGATTAAATATGAGGCAGGCTAGATGGGCTCTGTTTTTCACAAGATTTAATTTCGTGTTATCCTACTGACCGGGTTCTGAAAATGGTGAGCCGGATGCTTTGTCACGTATTTTCTGCGAAGAGAATTCTTTGTCTGACATGAATTATTCTCTCTCTCTATCTTCTATTTATCTATCTCCAACTACCTTTCTTTTTGTGTAAATCTTTTTTCAAAGGCCAACAACAAAACAACCCCAAAAAAATAAGAATGTCCTTCAATAAAAAGCCAAACTTCAAACTGCCCAGGAGTTGATAAAGGGCATTAAAAAAAACTATTAAATTATGTTATATTCTTTGTTACAGCCATGTTGCTCCGCACACGACAAACAGGTCTGTCTTTTACTTTAGTGAACAGATAATCTGCCTCCCACCTGTCCTGGAAGTTAACTGTTTTACATCTTTTGTTTGGCCATTTTTGGGAAGGGTAAGTGTAAATTTTCCCGAGGAGACTGGTAGCATAGTTGCTAACAGAAAGGGAAGGGGTGCTCGCCGGTCTAGACTGATGGCCTAACACAATAGCAAAGCATTCTGGTATGTGTAATATTAGTGGCGCATGTGCTATATACTGGCGGGCCAGCTCTAATACACATTTGATATGGTCTTGCGGGCCAGATATAATTACATCGTGGGCCAAATTTGCCCCCCAGGCCTGAGTTTGACATATATGCTTTAAGCTAAAGCCAAAAGAATCACACACATTGTATATTTAAATACAAGACACATCGATCACCAGTTTTATTTATCGCTATTGCGAGCTAGCTAAAATTAGCATTAGATCACGGGTGGGATTTACCTTCAAAGGTGAATATTCGGACACAAAGGCCGTAGTGACACATACAAAAAAGGTAATACAGACCCTTTCTAAAAAAAAAAAAAATTATATCATGGAAAAGTTCATTTATTTCCATAATTCCATTCAAAAAGTTAAACTTTCATAGATTATAGATTCAGGGCCCATTATTTAAACAATTTCAAGTATTTCTTTGTTTATTTTTAACTAATTTGGGCTTGCATGTCATAAAACCCACGAAATCAGGAATTAAAACAATTTGAATACTGTGAAGAAATCACCATTTACTTCTCAGTTTTTGTCGAAAACGAAAAGAAGAAAGACTGATGTAGCCTATTAATACCACCTGCAGGCCCTAGGAATCTGTGAATCTCAGCTGGTCCACTGGTTGCATATGCTGCATAACGTGTAATGATGTCATTATTCCAAATAGGATCGATAAGAGAAATATTAAAAATTTCAGAAAACAATTCCATGGAATTGTTAACCTAGAAACCGGTTCTCACCAATTTTTGATACACGTCCCTTCTCACAGTTCAGCATCTGCAGATTCACCTATCCATGAATTTCTTTTAACATTTTTTTCAGTTTTCCTCCAATTTTGTAACTTTTTCTTTTTTTTTGGGGGGGGGGGGGGGGGGGGGGGGATAGGGGGGGGGGGGCAACCCAGAAAAGGCTTGTTCGTGGTTTATCCTGGCATGTTCAAGATTTTTGGGGTTAAAAAAAAATATATACATATATTTTTATTTATTTATTATCTCATTCATTTGGGGGGCTTCAGAACATTAACATTAACATCCTAACGACGCCACTGGGTTTGCTCATTTGGCCAATGCTGCAGCGCTTAAACTGTCCATACGATGTCAGTAATGGGGAAATAACTAATGGTTGTGAGGAGGTAAGTGATGGAGGTACAGTTGGTGGAGAGCAGATGTTATGGGACCAAGTCTCAGCCAAGTGGCTGCCTCTGCCACTTTGTTCTCCTCCACACCATCAATCTGTATTTTGCCATCTGTGTGTTTCTTCTTTCCTGAACTCTTATTTATGAAATCCCACCACTCCTTGGGATTTTCATTTTTCAGGTGTTTGATTTCATTTTTGTTGTAACTCTCCTTTGCTGCTCTAATGAGTCTTCATACTGTATTTATTTTCTCCCTCCACCCATGTGTTTTCCTTCAACAATTAAAAGCTTTTGATAAAGTGATCAAACAATAAGGCTTGAGACTACACTGGTTTGGATGTATTGTTACCCGGATGTACTCACTGGGCCTCATTCACTAATAAATGGATAGAAATGCTCTCACTCGGCGTACAAGTACTGCATGATTTGGCCCCAGCTCCTCTGGCTGAGTTCATCAGCCAAAGAAACAGCTCTGAGCGTGTCACTCGAGGCTCTGTCAGAGGTGACTGTCTCATTCCTCTGCGCAGGAGCACTTTCAGTAAGTCAGCCTGGTCAGTGAGGAGCACTGGTGAGTGGAACTCAGTACCTGAGGAGGTTAAACTGCTTACAACATACAAGGCCTTCACAAAGAAACTGAAAATGTGGCTAGTTAACACCTATAGCTGCCAACACTAAAAGACAAGTATGTTATGTTGTTTTTTTGTTATGATCAAAAAAAATTATGGTTTTATTCTCTCTTAATAGTATAGTTTGATTATGTATCCTGTATTATATTGTCTTGTATATGTATTTTACTGCTTTTTTAAATCATGGCCAGGGGACTACAGATGAAAACTAGCCTTCTGGCTAATTCTGGCTTTTTTAACCATGTGTACTTCATGTGTTTTATGAAATTGCATTGTCCCCTTTCAAAAATAAACTGATAAACAAGTTGAGCACATATGCAAAATCAACATCAGGTTCATGATACGTGCGTACTGGTCAGTTTTCTTTGCACCAACAAGTGTATGTAATGAATCAGCTCATGCCCCCAATCTGCAATTTACATACACCATGTCCCTATTTCCCGATAAAAGGACGTCCGTCTAACAGATCTCAGCTAATGCATGGAACCTTAGAGTCACAAGAGATTTCTCTAAAACGTCATTAACTTTCTTAATCTTTGGAAAGCTTGCTAAACACAGAAACCGACAACATCTAATAATCATTTTAACAATTTTTCCTTTATCAATTCCGAAGTTAAATTTGAGAATGTGGCACAAAGCATACATATACAAAAAAAAAACTATTTAAGAGCTGAGAATGAAAAAACACTGCATACGGTGTTCAAACAGTAGTAAGGAATAAATATATAGAGCAAAGAGGCATTTGAGACAACAGACAGTCAATTGACAGAGAATACTTTTGAGACAAAAATACATTGAGAAAAACAGTCACTGAGCAATAAAAGGTTGCTAGTAATCTGTAATGCAGGTACAATTATTTATTTTGACAATTGTGCAAAATGATGAGAGTACTATAGCAAATAGAGCAGTTCACTAGAGCAATAGTCTGGTGAAAAGATTGACTGCCCGAAAAATTGTCGGTAACCCCTACCCACCCTTGAGGACTTGCACACTGCCAGAACTAAGACAAGAGCATGTAAAATCCTCTTGGACCCGTTACATCCTGGTCACCACCTCTTCCAGCTCCTTCCCTGAGGTAGGCGCTATCGAACAATGCAAACTAAAACAAGCAGACATTGCAACAGCTTCTTCCCTTTTGTTATTAACTTTTTAAACAGTTAATTTACAATTCCATTGTAAAATGTTGCCAATTTTTGTCTTGAGATTGTTGTCACATCTCTGTCGGGCCAATTATACATTACTCGTGCTCTCACTGTATTAGTCTCGCCACCCTGCACTACTTGCATAACTGTTGCTGACCAATACTGGCCGCTCATGTACTTGAGAAGTATCTGCACCATTTGCACAATTGACATTGTCCCAGATTATCATGCTACTAGTCACGTTCAACTGCATAGATTTCTTGAAGTCTCTGCGCCATTTGCACAATGGTCACTGCACCAGACTATTGCTCTAGTGAACTGCTTTATTTGCTATAGTACTCTCATCATTTTGCACAATTGTCAAAATAAATAAATAAATAATTGTACCTGCATTACAGATTACTAGCAACCTTTTATTGCTCAGTGACTGTTTTTCTCAATGTATTTATGTCGCAAAAGTATTCTCTGTCAATTGACTGTCTGTTGTCGTACCAGAGCAGCACCAACTACCGGAGACACATTCCTTGTGTGTTTTTGGATATACTTGGCAAATAAAGATGATTCTGATTCTGATGGTACACTGGCTCCTTCTAGAGGTACATGAAAGAATCAGTGAATTAAATGTTCAAACTTTGCATAATGTTACAGTGGTTTAAACTTGTACTGTGTCCAGCACAGTACATTTGTAAACTACAGTTTAATTGTATTTAATTTTTAGCACAGTACATTTGTTTAGTACAGTTCAGTTGTATATAAGAAATGTTTGTTTTCAAAATGATTTTAGGTACAATATATCCATCCATTTTCTGGACTGCTTATCCTCACTAGGGTCGCGGGCTGCTGGGGCCTATCGCAGCTGTCTTCGGGTGGGAGGTGGGGTACACCCTGAATCGGTCACCAGCCAATTGCAGGGCACATAGAAACAAACAACCATTCGCACTCATATTCCTACCTACGGGCAATTTAGAGTCTTCAGGTACAATATATTTGAAGTAAATTATTATTTAGGTACATTGTTTTTATTTTTCTATATATTAGTTAATGTTAAAACTGTGCATGATGTATCAGTGGTTTACAATAGTAAATTACTTTTTTTCCAGAAAATATGAGTTGTAATCCGAATTCTACAACTTTCCAAGGTCAGAGCTTGCTGAGCATTCTTTTTATTTTAGTTTATGTATTGTTTATAGCCTCTCTTTAGGCCATTGAGAACAGACAACAACACATAGGAAAACAGCTGGCAAATAAAGTTGCCTATGGATGGCATTTTGTCACCTTCTCATCTTGCATTAGCCATCAGTCTCAATATGCAGTACATGCTCTCAAGCGCAACAGCACACATCCCAACACACACTGGCTAGAGGCAACAAAACAGTGCATAAAGCCACAACCCCTGATGTTTACTTAAGTTGGGAAAGATATATGGCTGAATGTACAGTATATAGTTTTATATAAACATTTAATTTCTGTTCAGGCTGATTCACATTACATAGGTTTTTCATATTTGTAGGTAGCTTACCAAAAAATTTTAACGATTTAAAAAGTTCCAAATTGTTCTGAGCTGCAGCATAAAATATTAAAACTTTAGAGTCTCGACATGAGGTCTTTATCCTGCGGTTTGTTTACAGCGCACTCGAGTCGAGTCCCCTTTAATGTTTGATTGAATGCTGTGATGACTTCTACTTATGTATATTGCAGCAAGATGCAGCATCTGACTACTGAAGTCAGTTTCAGGATAGGCATACATTTACAGAGTTTCCTTCAAAATATTGATTTTCTTTTCAACACATTAAAATAAATAAGCAGCATAAAATATGGAGCACTGTGCTCAAACAGAGCACCGAACCCCCCCTTAGTGTTGGCCTTGTATCTCGAGGTAAGTTCAGGATCCTTCATAGTCATCGGGTCTCTGTCATATTAAATAATCTGTAAAGTCATCACAACAGGTGTTAATGTGGAAAAATATTAGCCAATAGTATTTATACCAACCGATTGTGAATTATTTTATGTGAGGAAAAGGCAATGACATTCAAGGAAACCAAATGGACAATTGTCTGTTGTTTATTGGCAAGAAGTAACAACACGTTGGAGACAGATAGTTTCACGAATGGTGCAACCATGTGTCTGCCTAAACAAAGGAGTGCTATCTGTCTTGTACTCTGAGTAGGGGGCAGGGTGGAAGGTGCCAGAAAATTCCACTCCTTATAAGGCAAACAACAGATGTTAAACCTTCAGAAATAACCCCAGACAAATGACTTAGGCTTGCGAATAGACAGTCAATCCTTTCTGTTCCTTCTCCCAGGCTACGCCTATCCAGATTTCACACAACCTTCTATATTTAACCCTTCGATATGAAGGCATTATATCTTTATAAAAATAAGTAATCAATTCCCCATTTTAACATGACTTTGTCATGTCACAGGGCATGTTTAAACATAAAAATTCAGTTTCTTGGTTATAGGCTTTATCACATTATTGCAGATGTTATCTGCGATTTTATCAACACCCCATTTGATACAAAGGTAGAGCCAGGAGTATTCCAATTCATCATAATTCAAGCACATCCTTTTTAAGAACACTTAACTCGAAGGGTATATTGAACATTGGCATTGTAATGTAGAACAATAACTTAAATAATTTATCCAGCCATCCATCCATTTTCTGTGCCGCTTATCCCCACTAGGGTCGCAGGCGTGCTGGAGCCTATCCCAGCAAACTGCAGGCGAGAGGCAGGGTACACCCTGAACTGGTCGCCAGCCAATCGCAGAGCACATATAAACAAACAACCATTCGCACTCACATTCACACCTACTGGCAATTTAGAGTCTTCAATCAAACTACCATGCATGTCTTTTGAGATGTGGGAGGAAACCGAAGTACCCGGGGAAAACCCACACAGGCACGGGGAGAACATACAAACTCCACACGCCGGGGCCGGGATTGGAACCCCGGTCCTCAGAACTCTGAGGTAGATGTTCAAACCAGTCGCCCGCCGTGCCGCTCAGTGGGCATGTCTATGACACCTATATAATGATTCAAGCAGACACTACAGGTGGATTTTGAACATAAAATGAAATATTCTCAGTTTTAAGCTCATACAAAAATACGCACGCGGGCAGGAGTTTTTTGAATGGGGGTGGGAATGTGCTTGTGCTGCTTACTGTGAGAGGCGCACAACTGTGAAAACTAAAAATATGATTCACACTAAAATTCACACTTAATCGATCAGACACACCTTTCCCAAAGGTTTTGGTCGTATTAAACATATGGTATTGACTCTTACTGCTTGGGACTACCTCATTGTTAATCAACAAATCCATGTTCCCCTCTGTTGATAGTACTTTGAAGATGTGCATTTTCTTGCTTCAATGCAAATTATACTTTACAACCTATTCCCATGTGAATGTAAAACATAAATAAAACATAATTCTCACAAACCAAAAGAAAACATTTCAAATGTGTCCATGTTAGGAAGATGCTGTTAAAAAAGGGCATTACCAATGCCGTAATTGTTTTCAGTAACAGGTAATGTAATTAGCTACTATTTTAAATGTAACAACGCTGTTAGTGTTACTGACAGTGAAATGTGCTGCGTTATTAGTCACTCGCTCAACTAGGTAGGGATATGACAGAAACTGCAAAGAAAATATTTTTTTGTTTTTCTCAATGCCGGTAAGGGGGATTGGTGACAGACATACATGTAAGTTAAATTTTTAAAATCAAATCATAAAAGTAACTAACTGTTAAAACACAGAAAATTAGCATTGATGTAGCTGCGAAAACCTCAACATCATCTAAATTCCCCTAGCACCTTTCACTTTTTGTTATGTTTTTGGCATATAAATGTATTCTAAATTTTGATTTCGAAAAATATAGCTGAAACATAATGTGTGATAATGTTTTAAAAAATGTATGTATTGCTCTGGAACCATAAAGTGCACTGTGTTACCAACTGAAGTTTTTAATAATGGAATGAAGCAGTGGTAGAAGCTGAACTGGAAAACTACAAAGTCCCTTAGCATCAACATCTGAGCTGACATCTGGATGCTTCCTGCTTGCAAAGGTTTCAAACATTTATAAAACTAACCTAAAGGCTGTGCTGCTGCAAAATTGACTACCTAATTATTTAAGAGTTGGTAGCAAAGAGGTGAAGTGTCATACTGCAATATACCTTATATCTGACACAGAATAAGAAGAAGAATAGAAGAAGAAGAAGAAGAACCATCTTTTATTGTCATGAACATGCATGCATGCACACGAAATTTGTTCTCTGCATTTAACCCATCACAGTGAACACATACACATGTTAGTGGAACACACTGGAGCAGGGGGCAGCTGAAGCGCCCGGGGAGCATTTCGGGGTATCAGTGTCTTGCTCAGGGACACCACAGCCGTGAGTCCGGGGGATGTTGGCGGATGGTCCAGTCGGGGTTTTGAACCTAGGTCCCCCACGGTGGCAGGCGATGATCTTAACCATTGGGCCACTGAGAAACGTGAAAAGATGTACAGTTCATAATAAAATATAAATAATTAATGATGAACTATCATGTTGAAAGGCAAAGAAACCAACTGGTAAGATGATTTTTTGTAAAGTCCATTGACCAATACCCATAGGTGTATAGGAAGACAGATTAATCTAAATTCACTATCATCGAGTTAGAGGTATGTTTCTTATTTTATCACGCTCTGAACATTTTTGGAAATAATTCGTTCTCATTTTTTTTCATTATTATTATTATTATTATTTGATGAAGTTCTTGTGCAATTACAATTAGTTAGTTCCATGGGTTGAACGATAAAATATTTAACATCGGAATGTAACTATATTTTACGGTCAACAGGTTTTAGTAACATTTGCAGCAGAATTAGAGATAGAATTTGCAGTTTAAGAACAACGCTTTTTATCATATGTTTTAAAATTGTTTGTATGACCTGACTGTAGAATCTTATTAAAATTATCTTTTGAAAAATCAATCCTCTCTGGCCCCATCTAATGCCTCAAATGTAATTTTAATAACTATTTTACAACTGGGCACAGTGCAACAATATAACTAATCAGAGACTGTTGAGGCAGACCTAATAGTCTCTCAATCAATTGCGCATTTTTTATTTGTTTTTACCTTTGTGCTCTGAGCCTCAGCGGCCTTGCCTAAATGGATTGGCTGGATTATTTAACTCCATTTAGCAACAAAAGTGAAAAAGAAGGAATTGGACAGTTCATTCTGAAACAAATCAAATATAAATATATAACGGTTGTGTCCTATACGCAAACATACGGAGCCCCCCTGGTGCCAATGTATGAGAAAAATAAAAATCATTGATAATCTGTTCCCTCAGTTTAGTAAACTGTACCCTCAGTTTAGTAATCCGTACCCTCAGTTTAGTAATCCGTACCCTCAGTTTAGTAATCTGTACCCTCAGTTTAGTAATCCGTATCCTCAGTTTAGTAAACTGTACCCTCAGTTTAGTAATCCGTACCCTCAGTTTAGTAATCCGTACCCTCAATTTAGTACTGTGTTTAGGAAACACGCAGGCTAATTGTAGCCAGTCCTGCTAGTACTGCTATATAATGATCAACCCCCTCGAACTACAGCAATATTGCCTTTCAGTTGAAAAAATGGGATGTAGTATATATCACGACATGACAATTTATACACAGAATTCACACGAGTAAGAATATAACATACAAATAGAATTAACTTCACTTGAGAGATATATGTAGCTATACGGAGCCCCAGACATTTGCTAAACTGAGGGTACGGATTACTAAATTGAGGGTACAGTTTACTAAACTGAGGGTACAGATTACTAAACTGAGGGTACAGATTACTAAACTGAGGGTACGGATTACTAAACTGAGGCTACAGTTTACTAAACTGAGGGAACAGATTATCAATGAATTTTATTTTTCTCATACCTTGGCACCAGGGGGGCACCGTACAAACGGCTTCATGGCTGGGCTATGAAATTTCCACTGGGCAACGATGTAGAAACAGACAGTGACATCATCGTTCTCAGTGGTTCGGCAGGTAAATTGATCACCTCTCTTACATTTTTAATTGATTGTACATTCCAAAAATTGCAACATCAAACTGGTAACATTTCATTTGGCACACACGTAGAGAGCTGGTGGGGTTTCTTTGGGCAGAGACCCAAGGGGGGCTTCAGTGAGACTACTTTCTCAACTAGCTAGCAGTTTAAAAACTTGCATAATACACCTTTAATTGCCATGTAAATTTAAAAAGAAGGTACAACTGATATAAATAGTAAAATTTTGAAATTAAACAAGCATTGCCTATGAAGACTACAGCTACTCTATCATCTAATATTCCCCCTGTTGTGGCTGGTTATTGAAGTGTTGCAAACTAGCAGATGGAGAAGCAAAACATTGACAGACTGACAGCGGACAAAAATTGACTTTCTGTTTGCAAAGAGGTGCTTTCTGGAATGCCTGCCCACTCAACAAGTGTGAAATTAAACAACAAAGTAAATATTTAGGTATCTGCCCCTTTCAGAAAAATGTGCCCATGAGGGGGCCATTCTGCATGTTGCGTTTCGTGATGTGATCATGCCCCACATACATGCTTCCATAGTTTTGGACATTGCTTTACACACTTTGGTCTCCGCTTCCTCCAGCAAAAGCAAATAACTGGCCACTATGAACATTGCACTGATGCTCGCCGAACAGATCGAGTGCGGCCTTATGAGATTTGCTTATGTCTCCACCTACAGTATAGGACAATTTCACCTCTTTTTGTTTTAGTTTTTTCTTTTATGGCATATTTTCCCCCAAAGACTTTGTTTGAATGCTGAAATATAATGCCATCAGAAGAGAGACAGACAAAGTGACTAAATACATTTTAGTTGAGTTGAGAATAGGAGAGTCTTGATTGTGTCATTAATTAAAATGTTGAAGTACCCATAAAAGCTGTACTTACATTTATCAGAATTTACAGGACTTTCCTAGGTATTGTCATCTAATTAGCCTGAATGAGTCTGTCAACTGTAAAAATGGAGAAAGAACCCCAAATATCTCCAGGCCTTCCTTTGTTAGTGTTATCGTATCCCTGGAGTGTGTGTGTGCGAGAGAGAGAGAGAGAGAGAGAGACAAATGGAAACTGTGCGCCGCACAGAAGCCAAGCTCGGAGCACTCCGACCTGGATACGGGCTAGACTCATCGTCGGAGACCACTCCGGAAATCAGGGAGTTTGAGAAGAATGTGAATCCACCCGTATGCAAAAGGAAAACCACTTACTTTCCAAGTGAAACCAAAAGGTCCACTTTTCGTGTGTTGTAGTTCCGTACGCAAAGAAAAACAGCACTGGCTGGCGACTGAGTGGGTGTACATAGAAACAAACAACCATTCGCACTCACATTCACACCTACGGACAATTTAGAGTCTTCAATCAACCTACAATGCATGTTTTTGAGATGTGGGAGGAAACCGGAGTTCCCGGAGAAAACCCACACAGGCCCGGGAAGAACATGCAAACTTCGCGCAGGCGAGGCTAGATTTTAACCTGGGTCCTCAGAACTGTGAGGCAGATGTGCTAACCGGTCGTCCATCCATCCATCCATTTTCTGAGCCGCTTCTCCTCACTAGGGTCGCGGGCGTGCTGGAGCCTATCCCAGCTGTCATTGGGCAGGAGGCGGGGTACACCCTGGACTGGTTGCCAGCCAATCGCAGGGCACATACAAAAAAACAACCATTCACACTCACAGTCACACCTACGGGCAATTTAGAGTCACCAATTAATGCATGTTTTTGGGATGTGGGAGGAAACCAGAGTGCCCGGAGAAAACCCACGCAGGCACGGGGAGAACATGCAAACTCCACACAGGCGGGGCCGGGGATTGAACCAGGGTCCACAGAACTGTGAGGCTGACGCTCTAACCAGTCGCCCACCGTGCCGCCCCAGTTGTCCACCGTGCCGCCATAACCAAAATCATATAATGATAATAACCAAAACTTTCAATAATACAGGTATTCTTCATGTAAAATGCACTTATCATATTTTCACAACCATAAGGCGCACCGTATTATTGGGCGCAGGCATGGTAAAACATACGCTAGCTTAAAACATACGGTAGCATGCATGCACGCAAAAATGTTTTTAAAAAGGCAGCGGAAGCAAAACTGAGATCGGTTGTACTTTATTGAAGTATTTAACAATGTACTCGTTATTTTTTTATCAATCCTCATCGACAAATCCATCAAAGTCCTCATCTTCTGTATACGAAATGAACAGCTGGGCAAGTTCTCAATCAAACACGCCAGGTTCCCTCTCGTACTCGTCGGAGTGGCGCTATATACCTATATATACCTACTGGGGGCGTGGCTTTAGCGTCCTCCTTCACGCACCCTTCCCCCTTTATGTCTGCATGCTGTCCTCAGCCACGTCCGCTTTTCCTCTGTATAAGCAGCGTCGGCAGGAAATGCCCCCAGTCAGTCAAGCGGTAAAAAAAAAAGTATTTTTTTTAAAAAGGCAAGCGCCGCGCTCATCACACAACAACATTTATAGATGTTAGAACTCGGCGCATTATAAGGCGCTTCGCATTATAAGGCGCCCCGTCCATTTTGGAGAAAATTTAAGACTTTTAAGTGCGCCTTATGGCCGTGAAAATACGGTACTTGTACCAGGCATTTTATATACTGTCATGGGTGTGTGTTCCGGGTTTTGTCTTCCCCCCTGTTTCACACACACCTGCTCCTGTGAGCATCTTCACCACCTGTGCCTCGTTCACCCTAATTACCTATTGTATTTAACCTCGTGTCTCATTCCCTCTCGTTGCCAGTTTGTTGTACCTTGTCGTCGCGTTCCAGCATTCCTTGTTTCCACGTCACAGACTCACAGTAAGATTTGACCCTGTTCCGATTATCGACCTTGCCTCTTTGCCTCATGTTTCTGGATACTGTTGCCTTTCTTGGATTGCCTGCCTGTGTACCGACCTACGCCCGTCTATTAAACCTCTATTTTTGGAAACTGTCCATTTGTTTTGGAGTCGTGCATTTTTGGGTCCTATCCTCTGTTCTGTTCATGACAGAACGAACTGGCCATAACATGGACCCAGCAGACTCAGACCCGGTGCGCAAAGCCCTTCAAGCGCAGGGTCAACGCCTCTCGAAGCAGGATGAGCAGCTTACTGCCCTCCACCTTCATCTAGAGGGACTGTCAAGGCATCAGGACAATATGATGAGACAGGTGGCCTCGCAGTTTGAACTTCTTATGAAAATTATTCAAGAGAAGGAACCAGTTGGCACCACACCCAATACCGCCACGGTATTTCCATGTGAAGCAGTCACCATGGAGCCACCTGCCACCGCCGCTGCTGTCTGCCCACAGCTCTCTCAACCGGAGAGGTTCTCTGGAGATTCTGAGGACATAAAGCCGTTCATCACGCAGTGCGAACTCCACTTTGAGCTGCAGGCAGCTGCGTTCCCCACAGAGCGGGCAAAAATCGCTTTCGTCATTTCCCACCTGACTGGTCGTGCGGAGGCGTGGGCTACTGCTGAATGGAGCCGCAATTCCGCCGCGTGTCATTCATGGGCTTTTTTCGTAAAGATTATTGAGAAAATTTTTCAATTTTCCACTCCAGATCGTGAGGCAGCTCGCTCCCTTGTCACCTTACAACAAGGCAAGCGCAGGGTGTCAGATTACGTGATTGAGTTTCGCATTCTAGCAGCTGAGAGTCATTGGAATAATCGGGCGCTACTCGATGCCTTTTTTCAAGGACTATCCCCCGCCGTCAAGGATCATTTAGTCCCGCTAGACCTGCCGACCGACTTGGACACTCTCATCGCTCTATAATAATCGACAAGAGGCTTTTGGATCGCGAGCTGGATGGACATCGGCGGAGGGCTGCGTCACCGCGCACTTAGAGGACGAGCCTCGGTGACCAGCCAAACCAAGGCAGATCCCCTGGTTCCGGTCTCAACCCACTGACTAGCGTCCCCACGGATGAACCCATGCAACTGGGCAGGTTCCGTCTCTCCCCTGAGGAACGTCAACGCCGGCTGAGGGAAGGGCGGTGCTTCTACTGCGGTCAGTTGGGTCATTCCGTGAGCAACTCTCACGTCAAAGTTGCCGGTGCCGGTAGCAAGGGCACGGGAGAGGTGAGTCTGAATTTCATTAAGGAAGACCCTACACGGGTTCTTCCTAAAGTGACACTATGCTCTCCTGATCAAGGTTATGTCATGGGGCAGCAACTGGGCCCGGAACTGTTTCAAGCCGCCATGTGATGTTCAGGGCTATGTTTCTAAGGACAATCCACAGACCCCATCTGGGGATCCTGATTCATCTCAAAATACAAGATGGCGCCTACCAGTGTGGTCGCCTCGGCAACGCGCTCTCTAGTATTGTCTTTGTTTTTGTGTTTTTCGTCCGTCTTTGGAGACCTTACACGACTCACTTACACAAAGGGAGACCTGCTAACCATCAAGGAGTCTACTCCAGACTTTCTGTCACCAACTTTCGAATATCCGCTCAGTTTTTTCCCAGAGTTACTCACCGGAGCAGCGTCCGCGGTTTTCGGCGCATGGAGACGGAAGCGGCGCCACAGAGGGAAGCGAGCCGGCATTCAGGTGAAACTCCGCAAGAGAGGACACAGATTAGCGTTCCCGTCGATCCACCTCGCGAACGTATGCTCCCTACCCAACAAAATGGACGAGCTTCATCTTCTGTTAAAGACAAGTAAAGACTTCGGACGTTCCGCGGCCATGTGCTTCACGGAGACCTGGCTCTGTGACGCTGTACCCGATGCCGGCATTATGCTTCCCGGTTTCCACATTCATCGAGCGGACCGCGACATGGAATCATCGGGGAAAACAAAGGGCGGAGGGATATGCCTCTATATCAACGAAAAATGGTGTACGGACGTCACGGTGATCAGCACACACTGCAGCCCGCATTTGGAGTCGCTATTCTTAAATTGTAAACCATTCTACTCGCCACGTGAGTTTGCATCATTCATTCTCGCTGGCGTCTATATTCCGCCTCAAGCTAACACGAACGCCGCATTGCTAACGCTCGCCGATCAAGTCAACGAAATTGAAAAAAACCACCCCGACTCACCCCTCATTATTCTCGGGGACTTTAACAAAGCTAAACTCAACCACGAACTCCCTAAATACAAGCAGCACATCGACTGTCCTACCAGGGAAAATAATACTTTAGACCACTGCTACACCACGGTAAAAAACGCATACCGTGCTATACCTCGTGCAGCCTTGGGCTCGTCTGATCACTGCTTAATTCACTTAATACCGACGTACAGGCAAGAACTTAAATGTGTGAAGCCTACAGTGAAAACAGTCAAAAAGTGGACAAATGAAGCCAAGATGGAACTTCAAAGCTGCTTAGACTGCACAGACTGGAGTGTCTTTGAAAATTCAGCTGGCAGCCTGGATGAATATACGGACACTGTCACATCCTATATCAGTTTCTGTGAAGAGGTCTGTGTACCAACAGAATCATTTCGCACATTCAACAACAATAAGCCGTGGTTCACTGCTAAACTTAAGCAGCTTCGCCAAGCTAAGGAGGACGCATATCAGAGCGGGGACAGGGCCCTGTATAATCGAGCTAGAAACCAGCTGACCAAAGAAATTAACATTGCAAAGAGGATCTATACAGCAAAGTTGGAAAAACAGTTTAGCGCAAACGACTCTAAATCAGTCTGGCATGCATTCCAGTCGCTGACTAATTACAAGCGACGATCCCCCCAAGCTGAGAACAATAGCACACTAGCCAACGACTTGAATACCTTCTACTGCAGATTTGAAAAGGACAGTTTCACACCACACACCAACCCGGCCGCACCCGCGACCACAATCACACCTCTGACCTCTGCGTTAACCATCCATGAACAGGATGTGAGACGCATCTTCAAACAACAAAAGATTAACAAAGCGGCAGGCCCGGACCACGTGTCCCCATCCTGCCTCAAAGTCTGCACGGACCAGCTCGCGCCAGTCTTCACTCAGATCTTCAACAGATCACTGGAAATGTGCGAAGTTCCATCCTGTTTCAAACGCTCCACCATCATCCCAGTCCCCAAGAAACCTGCAATATCGGGTCTGAATGACTACAGGCCTGTCGCTTTGACATCTGTGGTCATGAAGTCCTTTGAACGTCTTGTGCTGGACCACCTCAAGAGTGTCACAGGTCCCCTGCTGGACCCCCTGCAGTTTGCCTACCAAGCAAACAGATCTGCGGATGATGCAGTCAACATGGGACTGCACTTCATCCTAGAACACCTCGACAGTGCAGGGACCTACGCGAGGATCCTGTTCGTGGACTTCAGCTCAGCGTTCAACACCATCATCCCTGAACTCCTTTCATCCAAGCTTCTCCAGCTCAGCGTCTCACCTGCCATCTGCCAGTGGATTTACAGCTTTCTGACGGGCAGGACACAGCAGGTCAGGCTGGGGGAGGCCACCTCATCCACACGCAGCATCAGCACTGGGGCGCCCCAAGGTTGTGTCCTCTCTCCGCTGCTCTTCTCTCTCTACACGAACGACTGCACCTCAGCGAACCCGACTGTCAAACTCCTGAAGTTTGCAGATGACACCACTGTCATCGGCCTCATCAAGGATGGTGACGAGTCTGCATATCGACAGGAAGCGGAGCGGCTGGAGCTGTGGTGCGGCCGACACAACCTGGAGCTGAACACGCTCAAGACTGTAGAGATGATCGTGGACTTCAGGAGGCATCCTTCGCCACAGCTGCCCCTCACGTTGTCCAGCTGCCTTGTGTCAACCGTCGAGACCTTCAAGTTCCTGGGAATTACAATCTCCCAGGACCTGAAGTGGGCGACCAACATCAACTCCGTCCTCAAAAAGGCCCAGCAGAGGATGTACTTCCTGCGGCTTCTGAGAAAGCACGGCCTGCCACCGGAGCTGCTGAGACAGTTCTACACAGCGGTCATCGAATCAGTCCTGTGTTCTTCCATCACAGTCTGGTTTGGTGCTGCTACAAAAAAGGACAAACTCCGACTGCAACGGACAATCAAAACTGCTGAAAGGATTGTCGGTACCCCCCTACCCACCCTTGAGGACTTGCACGCTGCCAGAACTAAGACAAGGGCGTGCAAAATCCTCTCGGACCCTCCCCACCCCGGTCACCGGCTCTTCCACCTCCTTCCCTCAGGTAGGCGCTACCAATCATTGCAAACTAGAACTAGTAGACATTCCAACAGATTCTTCCCTCTTGCAATCAACTTCTTAAACAGCTAACTTACAATTCCATTACAACAAGCTGGCAATTTTTTTTGACTTGAGTTCGTTGTCACATTTCTGTGGGGCCAATTATGTATTATGTATTACTCGTGCACTCACTGTAGTTGTCTCGCCGTGCTGCACTATTTGCATATAGTGGCCACTCATGCCAGAGTAGCATCTGCTCCATTTGCACACTGATTGAGGAGTATCTGTAACATTTGCACAACCATTGTCCCAGATTATCGCACTACTCGTCACTTTAAACCGCATACACTCCTTGAAGTCTCAGTGCCCTTTGCACAATGGTCATCGCACCGGACTATTGCGATATTAGCCATTCGAACTGCTCTAAGTGCTAGAGGACTCTGCATCTTTTTGCACAATTGTTGTTTGTTGTTGTTTTTTGTCAATGTCTTTATGTCTCCAAAGTGTTCTGTAAATTGACTGTCTGTTGTACTAGAGCGGCTCCAACTACCGGAGACAAATTCCTTGTGTGTTTTGGACATACTTGGCAAATAAAGATGATTCTGATTCTGATTCTGATTCTTATTCTGAAGTGCCCACCTGTTACCATGACATTAAAGACTTTTTTTTCCAAGTCCAAGGCCAAATCCCTTCCACCCCACAGACCTTATGACTGTGCTGTTGACTTGCTGCCTGGAACCACAGCCCCACGAGGGAGGTTGTTCTCTCTTTCAGGGCCGGAACACAAGGCCATGAAGGAGTACGTGGAAGAATCACTGGCAGCCGGGATCATTCGCCCATCTTCATCCCCTGCGGGAGCAGGATTTTTCTTTGTGGACAAGAAGGACAAGACCCTGTATCGATTACCGGGGTCTCAACGAGATCACTGTAAAGAACAGGTACCCTCTTCCTCTCATCTCCACCGCCTTTGAGTTCCTGGAGGGAGCCAAGATTTTCACCAAACTGGACTTAAGAAATGCATATCATCTAGTCAGGATAAGGGAGCGGGATGAATGGAAAACAGCATTCAACACACCAACGGGACATTATGAGTATTTGGTAATGCCTTTTGGGCTTACTAACACTCCAGCTGTTTTCCAAAACCTTGTCAATGATGTCCTGCGTGACATGTTGAATGTTTATGTTTTTGTCTATTTAGACGACATTTTGATATTCTCCCCGGATGAGGAGACTCACATTATTCATGTCCGCTCTGTTTTGCAGCAGTTACTGCAGAATCAACTCTATGTCAAGGCTGAGAAATGTGAGTTCCACAAGGCGTCCGTTTCTGTTCTGGGTTTCGTCCTGGCTCAAGGTGAAGTCAAAATGGACCCTTGCAAAGTCGATGCAGTTATTAATTGGCCTACTCCCACGTCACGCAAAGATGTACAAAGTACAAACTTCTACAGAAAATTCATCAGAAATTTCAGTTCGATAGCCTCTCCTTTGCATGATCTTACTTCGCCACACAAACCTTTTGTATGGAACCCGCTTTGTCAGGCAGCTTTTCAAAAACTTAAATCGAGCTTTACCTCCGCTCCCATCCTTACTTTGCCAGATCTCAAACAGCAGTTTGTGGTAGAAGTCGATGCATCTGATGCCGGAATAGTAGGAGTGCTCTCCCAGAAATCTCTCATGGATGACAAATTACATCCTTGTGCTTTTCTCTCAAAAAAACTGACCCCAGCTGAGAAAAATTATGACATTGGTGACCGTGAACTGCTGGCAGTCAAGGTGGCTTTGATGGAGTGGAGGCACTGGCTAGAGGGGGCACAGACTCCGTTTTTAGTATGGACAGATCACAAGAACCTTGAGTATATTAAAACTGCTAAAAGATTAAATGCTAGGCAGGCTAGATGGGCTCTGTTCTTCACTAGATTTAATTTGATGTTATCCTACCGACCTGCTTTATCACGTATTTTCTCCGAAGATAATTCTTTGTCCGACTCTAAGACTATTTTGCCCAAGTCATGTTTCATTTCCGCTTTTGTTTGGAACATTGAAACTGCGGTTAAAGGGGCTCTGAAAAACACTCTTAGCCCTGAAGATTGCCCTGAAAACAGGCTTTATGTGGTTCCGACCTTAAGGGGAAGAGTCATCCACTGGGCTCACACGAACCGAACGGTATGTCACCCAGGCATTGCCAAGACTCAATCAGTGGTCGAACAGCGCTTTTGGTGGCCTAATGTTAGGAGGGATGTTATCGATTACGTCAACGCTTGCCAGGTATGTGCTGCTAACAAATCCTCTCGTCAACATCCTTCTGGGGAGTTGCGACCCCTGCCAATACCACAACGTCCTAGGTCAGACATTTCCGTAGACTTTGTGACAGGATTACCGGCCTCAAAAGGTAATACCACAATTCTCACCGTAATTGACAGGCTCTCTAAAATGGCTCACTTCATTGCACTCCCGAAACTCCCCTCAGCTAAAGATACTGCAGAGTTAATGATCAATCACGTATTCAAATTCCATGGTTTCCCCAAGAATGTGGTGTCAGATAGGGGTCCCCAATTCATTTTGCAATTTTGGAAGGAGTTTTGCAATCTCATAGGTGCTACCGTCAGTCTGTCATCTGGGTTTCACCCTGAAACCAACGGCCACACTGATACGCTGAACCAGGACCTGGAGACTGGGCTCCGATGTCTCGCTTCACAGGAGCCGCGATCCTGGTCTCAGAAACTGGTTTGGGTCGAATTCTCCCACAATTCCCACTCCTCTGCATCCCCTGGTCTATCGCCTTTTCACGTTGTGCATGGTTACCAACCATCTCTGTTTCCTGCCATAGCCCCAGAGTCCACAGTTCCAGCGGCATTGACCTTGGTGAGACGCTGCAGGAGGACCTGGGAGCGAGCCCGCCAGATGCTGCTGCGCCAGGGACGGTCCTACAAAGCCGCTGCTGACCGTCGGAGGACACCGGCCCCGAACTACAAAGTGGGTCAGCGAGTTTGGCTCTAGACCAAACATATTGCACTCCGGGTGGAGTCCAAGAAGCTCGCTCCCAGGTTCGTTGGGCCCTTCCCCATCACAAAGATCATCAACCCTGTCACCGTGAAGCTGAGGCTCCCAAGGTCAATGCGGGTCCACCCTGCTTTTCACGTCAGCCTACTCAATCCAGCCCGGGAGTCCCCTCTGGTCCCGCCTTCCAGGCCCCCTCCTCCCCCCCGGTTTGTGGATGGGGGCCCTTTCTTCTCTGTGAAGCGGCTGTTGTCGTCTCGTCGGAGGGGGTTTCAATATCTGGTGGACTGGGAGGGCTATGTGCCTGAGGAACGTTCATGGGTGCCGTCTGCGTTTATCATGGATGATTCGCTCATTCAGGACTTCCACGTTGCGCATCCAGGGGCCCGAGGGCCGTCTGGGGCCGGCCGTTAAGGGGGGGGGGTACTGTCATGGGTGTGTGTTCCGGGTTTTGTCTTCCCCCTTGTTTCACACACACCTGCTCCTGTGAGCATCTTCACCACCTGTGCCTCGTTCACCCTAATTACCTATTGTATTTAACCTCGTGTCTTATTCCCTCTCGTTGCCAGTTCATTGTACCTTGTCGTCGCGTTCCAGCATTCCTTGTTTCCACGTCACAGACTCACAGTAAGATTTGACCCTGTTCCGATTATCGACCTTGCCTCTTTGCCTCATGTTTTTGGATACTGTTGCCTTTCTTGGATTGCCTGCCTGTGTACCGACCTATGCCCGTCTATTAAACCTCTCTTTTTGGAAACTGTCCATTTGTTTTGGAGTCGTGCATTTTTGAGTCCTATCCTCTGTTCTGTTCATGAGAATATACTATATATATATATATATATATATATATATATATATATATCTCCATTCATCCATCCATTTTCTGAGCCGCTTCTCCTCACTAGGGTCGCGGTCGTGCTGGAGCCTATCCCAGCTATCATTGGCGGGGTACACCCTGAATTGGTTGCCAGCCAATTGCGGGCACATACAAACAAACAACCATTCACACTCACATTCACACCTACGGGCAATTTCGAAGTTGTCAATTTTTATTATTTTGTGAACTTTATACCTTCTGCCAGCGAGGTACCCGCAAAAGGTGGGTGAGCCAAAATCTGGCTGAAAATGAAATATTTTATCAGAAAACAAGTGTAAAATTTCTACTGAGCCCATATTGGGAAATTCATTTTTTCAGACATAAGTTTCACGGGTGGCACGGTGAAAGACTGGTTAGAGCGTCTGCCTCACAGTTCTGAGGTCTGGGGTTCGATCCCCGGCCCCGCCTGTGTGGTGTTTGCATGTTCTCCCGGTGCCTGCGTGGGTTTTCTCCGGGCACTCCAGTTTCCTCCCACATCCCAAAAACATGCATGGTAGGTTAATTGACGACGCTAAATTGCCTATAGGTGTGAATGTGAGTGCGAATGGTTGTTTGTTTATATGTGCCCTGCGATTGGCTGGCAACCGGTTCAGGGTGTACCCCGGCTCCTGCCCGATGATAGCTGGGATAGGCTCCAGCACGCCCGCGACCCTAGTGAGGAGAAGCGGCTCAGAAAATGGATGGATGGATGGATAATTTTTACGACGAGTACTATGGAATAAGTGGCAATGTTCTCACCATTAACAACGTTTAAGTCTGGAAAGGCTGAAGCTTCCTTGTGAGCCAAACAGGGTTAGCAGTATATAATATTATTGAGCAAGAGTGATTGACTCTGAATTAGAGTATCTCCTTCCTCTGAATGTAGTCTCTTCTGTCTGAATTCCATTTTGAGAGATACTGTAAGAATACTGTATACATCATAGTCAGCAGGGATATTTCAAATGTGACTTTGGAAACATTCCAATTACTGTGTCTTAAAAGTGGACTCCTTTAGAATCCACAAATGGGCTCTGCAGTTTTCTGACAGGGTTGATTGGCTCCCTCTGAAATTCATCAAAAAACAACAAAGCTGAGCACATTGTGGTCTGCTGCATTGATTGATGCGTGAACATTAAAAGTCACCTGTCTTTTACCATTGTGTGACTATTCCATCAAACCAAGGCCAGTGTGCCTGGCTGACATTAGTGTGCATGGAGATGGCGTGTCACAACTTTTCTCTGCTCCCGCGTGAAGTGACACAACCTGTCTGTTTTTCTTTGTGTGTCAAGGTACTTTCCATCTGGGCAGATGCACACTGCAACAGTGGTGCTGGGTTTTCATCAATCTGAAAACAGAACCTATCAACCATATTTCAGTTTCAGGACTTCTCTCTGATGGATGATAACAAACAAACAAACAAATAAATAAAGAAAGAAATAGAAAAGTAATAATGAACCTTTCTTCATTGTACATTTAAAATTAATTATGTACCCACAATACTTTAGTTTTCCTCACTGACCAGCTAAGATTTATTTTCATGTTTATTTTAAGAAAGTTTCATCCATAACTCATTCACTTTTGTCAATTAACACAGACAGATCAGGGTTCCCACAGACTTAAAAAACAAACAAAAAAACAAGCATTTGACAGTATTAATCATGTTATATTAAAGTTGCCATGAATTCCTGAGTTCCAGAAATTTTTCTGCCAACAGGACTGAAATCAGGTCATTCGAAATTTCTTGAGTTTATCCACATTACTAGCAAAGAGCTCCGCATCCCTCTCCGCTCCAGAGCCAGCGGTGTTAACATAAACACGTGGGTCTTCTACACGGAGGCAACCAATCAGAGGAAAGGGGGCCGTCTTAGGCAAATATGGACAAAGTGAATACAAAACTGTGTTAGACACAGTGATACAAGAAGTAGCTGCCAGAGGGGCCTTTTGTGGACACTCGTATGACAAAACCAAGGTTTTTTTATAAATGAAATTGACACTTTTATACTTAGTCCATGTTCGAGAGTCACTCTATGGAGTTGTAAGTAGCCAAATAATGGGACCTTTGCTGAAAAAATTTGAGCGATATGGCATATGAGTTGTAGCATACAAGTGGATGAATGAAAACTTGACAGATTTCAAAATAGTGGAACATCGATAAAACAGACCCCAATATAACGGGTATCGGATAAACCAGATCATCAGGACTGAACAATGTGTCGGAAAAGTTTCCATTTGTCACTAAAAATTCTGTTGACAAATTATGTTAGTTCCAGAATTTGCCGCTGATGTTTACTGGCGCTGTGGCGGAATGCAGGCAGAGAATGGGACTGACATATTTCCGGGTCACAGATATACAATAATAGTAGATCCTCCCATGCCTACGTGGTGGCCATGTGATGATGTTATATCTATTGTCTATTGTACATAGAGTGGAGAGAGAGCGTCATGGCTGCAGCGTTAACTCTGACGAGCACAAAACAAAAGTCTTTGTCGTCTGGAACATGCTATTTTTGGTACAGTAAAATTTTTTTATTTTTTTTGTCAAACCGTTAACCCTTGGCAACAGATTTGGAATTAAGAAGCACACAAATTTCCCACAGATCATGAAAGCTACTCGCCTATGATGAGTATTGTACGTTAACAATATCACCATGACCAAGCACACCGGTGGTCTGGTAAGTTTGGATAAAATGTGAAACTTTCAAACATTTTCAAGCTTTTTTTAATATTTATTTTCAATAACAACTTTCAATAACTTTATACTGTACTGGTTTAGGCTATGAAAAAAAATGCAAAACAATTATTTTGTACAGTAATATGGCTGCATATGGCCACAAAAAAAAAATAAAAGTGCTTCAATGTAACAGAGGATCGGCTATATTGGATGACCTCACCCCTATTAGTCCATTCTATCGAGGTTCCATCCATTCATCCATTTTCTGAGCCGCTTCTCCTCACTAGGGTCGCGGGCGTGCTGGAGCCTATCCCAGCTGTCATCGGGCAGGAGGCGGGGTACACCCTGAACTGGTTGCCAGCCAATCGCAGGGCACATACAAACAAACAACCATTCGCACTCACAGTCATGCTTACGGGCAATTTAGAGTCTCCAATTAATGCATGTTTTTGGGATGTGGGAGGAAACCGCAGTGCCCGGAGAAAACCCACGCAGGCACGGGGAGAACATGCAAACTCCACACAGGTGGGGCCAGGGATTGAACCCGGGTCCTCAGAACTGTGAGGCTGACGCTCTAACCAGTCATCCACCGTGCCGCCCTATCGAGGTTCCACTGTATGTATTTCTTTTGTCTGAGTTTGTTGTCACATTTCTGTCAGGCCAATTATATACTACTCGTGCACTCACTGTAGTAGTCTCCCCACGCGGCACTATTTGCATATCTGTTGTTGACCAATACTGGCCACTCATACTAGAGTAGCATCTGCACCATGCTGCACTATTTGCATATCTGTTGTTGACCAATACTGGCCACTCATACCAGAGTAGCATCTGCACCATTTGCACACTGACTGAGGAGTATCTGCAACATTTGCACAAGCAACATTGTCCCAGAATATCGCACTACTCGTCACTTTAAACTGCAGACACTCCTTGAAGTCTCGGGCTCCCTTTGCACAATGGTCATTGCATCATCGGACTATTTCGAGATTAGTCATTCGAACTGCTCTAAGTGCTAGAGGCCTCTAAATTGTACCGGCATTACCAGATAACTAGCAACCCTTTATTGCTGAGTGACTGTTTTTCTCAATGTCTTTATGTCTCAAAAGTGTTCCCTGTCAATTGACTGTTTGTTGTCGTACTAGAGCGGCTCCAACTACCGGAGACAAATTCCTTGTGTGTTATTTGGACATACTTGGCAAATAAAGATGATACTGATGTGAAATTTATTAATGAATATTAAAATAAAGATTACTTATGGGGTTCCCCAAGGATATGTGTTGGGCCCCACATTATTCATACTATATATTCATAATATGTGCAATATCTCCAGTCTTCAAATGTGTCTTATTTGCTAATGACACAACTCTCTGAATAACTGGTTGGATATTAATGGTAGCATTTTAATCCAGCCCTTCCGGTTAACATGGATATTTGACTTCTAAAGCCGTCAATGGCAGTGAATGTGTTAATATCAGTCATTAAAAAAATAGTATGTAGAACATACAGAGGGCCAAAATTAATTCCTAGAGCCCACTGTCACAAAAACAATTAATTAAAAACCAAAATGATCAAACATAAAACATCCATTCATAAATGCCCTTTGATGTGTGAAGTGGTTATAAATGAAAGAGGAGGTCTGGAGTCTTCACCAGTGAATCATAGATGTTGCAATCACACCGTGCATGACATTACTCCCATTAGCGACAGGCCATAGGCGTTTCAAAACCATTTTGGGCGTAAAAGCGCCCTTGAAATTTGAGAGATCAAACAAAATGTTTTCTTCAACTGTATATCATTTTAAAACAACTTAGAAAAGTATAAAACTATGCAGTAATTTGTTGTAACGTAATGTTTGAACAAAAAAATTATTAAACCCCCCATCGTCTCAAAAATTGTTTGCTCCTCCCACTCTCTACCTGCATGGAGAAATACGCTGTCTTCCAGAGATATGATGTAAGTATTTGGCTTAAACCAGGATATGTGGTTTCTTACCAGTCCTCATTTTTGTTGCATTTAATCGTAGGTCATTGTTTATGTTGGTTTTGTTTTTCTTTTAGTTTTAGTCAGCAGTTCGGCAACAGAGTGACAGGAACAAGCAATTTGATTGGAGCTGAATCAGCAGGCGATCGATAGCATCGATAGCATGGGACGACTTAGTGTGGGTATGCCACATGGAAGCCAAGCTCGAAGCGCTTCAACCTGGGTACAGGCTACACTCGTCGTTGGAGACCACTCCGGCCGGCAATTGGGGAGTTTGAGAAGAATAAAAATCCACCCGAACGCAAAAGGAAAACCACTTAGTATTCAAGTGGAACCAAAAGGTCCACTTTTCTAGTGTCGTGGCTCCGTGCAGAATGAAATATAGCATTGGCCACTGAGTGGGTGCACACGTATTGTTTACCATACGTTTAGGGAAGTGTTGGAGCAGTGTGGCGGAAGTGACGTAGGCGGTTTGAGTTTGAGCCTGCGCCCGGGAACGTGCAGCGCTTCTGTCTGGATGAACTCGAAGTGTCGGTTTTCCTCTTCGAAGAGCACAACCCATCGCCCAGGTGTGAGGGAACCGGCCGGCGCGGCGGACATTTTTGGCGAGGCAGCGAAGTCCGCCGAAGTGAAACGCGTCCTCCTCTTTCTACTCGGCTAACCTCGCTAGCCGCCGAGCTAACGTGCCGCCAGCTAGTTGGTTACACCGCGGCGGAGGGAGCTCCTCGTCGGCGGCGCACGAAGGACGAAGTGACCGAATTTGCCGGCTCCGTCGAAGACGAAGCCCAGCCGCGCACAGGCAAGTGTTATCATGTGTGCCAATGGGCCTCCACCACCACCGACGGCTGGGCCTCCACCACCACCGACGGCTGGGCCTCCACCACCACCACCGACGGCTGGGCCTCCTCCACCACCACCGACGGCTGGGCCTCCACCACCACCACCGACGGCTGGGCCTCCACCACCACCACCACCGACGGCTGGGCCTCCACCACCACCACCACCGACAGCTGGGCCTCCACCACCACCACCACCGATGGCTGGGCCTCCACCACCACCACCACCGACGGCTGGGCCTCCACCACCACCGGCTGATGCGGAAGCTGGCAGCGTAAAGCTATATGCAAACATTGCCAATAAAAGAAATAGGGGGCTGCCAAACCCTGCAATACTAAAGCACCGGAAATGGAGGGCGTTCCAAACCGTTAATAACTCTAAATTAATATGGGACTCAACACGTAAACCAAAAGGCATTCTTTGTGCACACTTAAATATACGAAGCATTTTAACGAAAAGTGATCAGGTCAATCACCTTCTCACTGACTCAAATATTGACTTCCTCTGCCTATCTGAGACATGGCTCCATGAATCTTCGCCCTCAGCAATACTATCTGTACCTGGTTATAAAATGTTTAGAAACGACAGACAGGGTTCTAAGGGAGGAGGTGTTATGATTTATGCCAAGGACACTTTTAATTGTAATGAAATACATGTTACAGATGAGAATGGATTAGAATTCCTTGGACTAACTGTTTCTTTGTCACAGCAAATGTCTTTTATTCTTGTAGTTATTTATAGGCCTCCCTCATCAAATGCCGCTTTCTATGAAAAGCTGGAAATGTTACTGAAACAACTCAATCTTGCAAAAGAGGTGATAATAATGGGTGACCTAAATGTTAATTGGGAAGTTAACAAAGTTAGGAAAAAATTTAAAAGGTTTATGGATGATATGGATATGACTCAGGTTATTAATGGCCCTACGAGAATTACAAACTCCACCCGAACTCAGATTGATCTAGCCTTTACTAATAGGCCAGAAAGGATCTTGAAGCCATACAATATGCTCACAGGATTGTCTGATCACAATCTTATAATGGTCGCAAGAAAATTAAATAAAAAGCGCTTCAAACCCTTGGCCACCACTGAATCCAATAGGATACCAAAACATGAACAACAAAATTTCCAAGATTCCATCCAAGAAGTAAACTGGGATGTATTACTCGCTGGTAAAAATTTAGATGAGGATTGTTCTAAATTTGCCAACAAAATACAATAAATTATTATACAATTTACACGGATAATTAAACTAAAAGCTAGATAGAATGGCCTGCCTTGGTTAAACACATTTATTCTGAAACTGATGAAAAAACGCGATCATTCCTTGAAGTTGTCGGTGAAATCAGGATACAATAGACAGCCCTTTATCTCACTGAGAAATAGGGTAGTGAAAGAAATAAGAAAATCTAAAGCTGACTTTTTCATTACTGCTCTGCGAAGGGAAATTCAAAAATAACCTGGAATTATATTAAAAAACTATTGGGTGATACACAAAATAACAAAACAAAACTAATGCAAATTCAATTAAATGGAAACATCCTGACGGAACCTCAAGTGATGGCTGATGCTTTTAACAACTACTTCATTGAATCTGTGTCAGAAATCTCTTCTAAGTTTGCAGTAAAACAAAGGAAGGAATACCCTGCATTGTCTGCAACGCAGTTCTTTACTATTACAAATATTACTGAGACCAAAGTTATCGATTTAATTCATTCACTCAAACCATCTAAGGCAAAGGATGTTTTTGGAATGGACACGAGCATGCTCAAAGATCTAGGTTCAACTCTTGCTCCTCTTATTGCCTCAATCATTAATCTTTCAATTTCATCTAGTCACTTTCCAAAGGCCTGGAAATCTGCTATTGTTACCCCTGTCTTTAAATCCGGTGACTTAACTTCTTTGAATAACTACCGACCTATAAGCATTCTTCCGGCCATTTCCAAAGTTGCAGAAAAATGGGTGTCAGACCAGATTGTCCATTATTTAATCAGCAGCTCCCCCTCTCTCCACGCCATGCAGTTTGGTTTCAGATCCAAGCATTCCACTGAAATGGCTACATGCCTCTTCATTGAGAAAATAAAATCTTCTCTCAACAAGGGTGAAGTTGTAGGGGCGGTGTTCTTGGACCTCAGGAAAGCTTTCGATACAGTAAATCACTCTGTTCTTCTTACCAAGCTCTCAAAATTTAACTTCTCACGCAAAGCTGTGAGCTGGATTGAATCATATCTGCATGACCGAACACAATCTGTATCAGTTAACAACTGCAGATCAGAGTCTCTTAGGCTAACCTCTGGAGTCCCTCAGGGATCAATATTGGGCCCCCTTTTATTTAGTCTTTATATCAACGATTTGCCCACTGTTTGCCCTGAAGCAGAGTGCGTAATGTATGCAGACGACACAGTTTTCTTTGTTCATGGTCGCTCCAAAGATACTGTTGCTGCTAAACTCACTAATACAATGTCCCGTGTCACAACTTGGTTGCAGGAGTGCTGTCTACAGCTAAACGTTTCTAAAACTGTAGGAATGTATTTCACTAAAACAAATAGAGTATCACCTGACCCCGACATACTTGTTAATGGAGAAAAAATGCAAATTGTCAGCCAATACAAATATCTTGGGTTAATAATAGATTCACAGCTTTCCTTTAAAGCCCATATTGACAAATTGTGTAAAAATATCAAATTAAACCTCGCAAATTTTCGTGCAATTCGGAATGAAATGTCAACTGAAGCTGCAAAGATTTACCTGCATTCAATGATTCTTAGTCACTTTAACTATTGCATAACCAGTTGGTCCCAGGCTGGTCAGAATGCAAAAAAAACAAGTTTTTGTACAAACAAGTAATTAAAGTGATGGATAAAAAACCAAGGCACTATCATCACTGTGCAATTTAAAAAAAATACAGTCTTTTAAACTGGGACAGTCTTCACATATTTGCAGATTTAAATTTGATTTATAAAGTACTGCATGATTTGGCCCCAGCTCCTCTGGCTGAGTTCATCAGCCAAAGAAACAGCTCTGAGCGTGTCACTCGAGGCTCTGTCAGAGGTGACTGTCTCATTCCTCTGCGCAGGAGCACTTTCAGTAAGTCAGCCTGGTCAGTGAGGAGCGCTGGTGAGTGGAACTTGGTACCTGAGGAGGTTAAACTGCTTACAACATACAAGGCCTTCACAAAAAAACTGAAAATGTGGCTAGTTAACACCTATAGCTGCCAACACTAAAAGACAAGTATGTTATGTTGTCTTTTTGTTATGATCAAAAAAATTTATGGTTTTATTCTCTCTTAATAGTATAGTTTGATTATGTATCCTGTATTATATTGTCTTGTAGATGTATTTTACTGCTTTTTTACATCATGGCCAGGGGACTACAGATGAAAACTAGCCTTCTGGCTAATTCTGGCTTTTTTAACCATGTGTACTTCATGTGTTTTATGAAATTGCATTGTCCCCTTTCAAAAATAAACTGAACTGATAAACCATGGGAGAAATCAAACGTAGTCAAATATAAAAATACTGCACACTAAAAGCTTATACAGTCTTATGTATGAGTAAAGTAAATTATGTATAAATATAAATATTTAGGTAATGTACATATGGAATAAACATTCGACCCCTTGCTTCTTCAGTTTCTTGTTTATTTTTAATGCCTGGTGCAACTAAAGGTACATTTATTTGGATAGATATAATGATGACAGTGAAAATAGCTCATAAATGTTTAATATACTGTAAGAGCTGATATCTAGCTGTAGCAATTTTCAATGGTTTTCTTAATAATAGCCAAAATCATATTTAATAATAAAATTAAACCAATGTATTTTTTAGGTAAAATGTAATCAGTGGTACCAGGCATTAAATTAACAAGAAAGTGAAGAAACAAGGGTGGTCTAATATTTGTCTTTCATAACTGTATATATAACAGATATACTGTATATAGTATTTTATACACATACAAACACGCGTATGATAATTTTATACACACACACACAAACACATATATATATATATTGTGTATGCTCATGCAGGTATTGATCTAATTATTTTGAAAATGACTAAAGTTAAGAATGGGCTAATTCCATTATTAAATCATTTTTCAATTTTATCATAATTTTTAAAATTAATAAACGTATGAAAGTATTTGAAGTTGTTTTGTCAGTTTTCATTCCATAGCTTTTTACTGATATTTTAGATTTTTGCAGTGGTATTGTGTCAGTACCGGTATCAAGGTGCTTATCAAGGTACTTTGCATCTTTGTTTGTAATAATATTGGGAGCTGTACCTAGTTCCTGATTTGTTTTTTTGTAGACTAATACTATTACTACTACTACTACTATTCCTAATATGACTGATACTAATAGTACCACCACGACAATGTATCAATGTGTAATAATGTGAGGAATTTGAGTGAAAGTTAAGGTTGCCGAATCCCATATTGGAGTCCTGTCTCTTCCTGCCTGTGATCTGACCGGCACAACATTTTGTTTACAGTTAGCCCCCATTTCACAAACTAGCCCAGATTATCACCTATTTGGTCCTTCGAGACGGTTATCTGTATTTAGGATGGACCCAGTGGATGAGATGTATCCTGCATTGAGACCTGAGCGATGAACCCCGCCTCCTCCTACACTACAGGACTACACTACAGCCACAAGATTTGCCACCACCAAGTACAGTCAGAGAACCACCACCCCTGCAAGAGTATGGAGCTAAACAACCCATCTTCCCCTCAATTCTTCAATGGGAATGCTGTCCACGCCGAGACACATCAGCTTGCCCCAAGTTATCTCCAGAGAACCAGCGCGGAATGGGACAACCTGCCTCAGTCCACACCTGCCAGAGTCTTGTAGCAGGCCAGCTCCTACCACAGCTACAACTTCCCCCAAGCGATCAGAAATAAAGGAGGAGAATGCAAAGTTGCACCAATCAAAGCAGTGCATCCAGTCAGGCGTAAAGCAATTGAATGAGGCCCGAATTGAGATTAAGGTACTGTACAAATAGACATTGCCTGCTCCTTGAAAACAGAAATGGTCCAACAAAGCCCCACTCCAATGATAGAGAAAGTGTTGTAGACCCTATTAGCTGTCCCCTCAAAGCAGGCCCTCAGGAGGAAAAGGAGTTCCCTCTTCCACCCTGGGCCGAACCCGCGTCAGACCTGCCAAGAAATATGCAATTCCTCAAAATGGAAGAGGCCATTAACCAGCCCTTTTACCCTCACTCTCCTTACGACCCTGTTTACCCCCCTGAATGGCCTCCTCCGCCTCCTCCATGTCCATTCCCAGCTCCAGTGAATGCAAAATCAAAGCACCCGGCACCTGCACCAGCTCGGCAGCCCTTGACCTATCACGTTCCTCCTCCTAGTCATAGCATCCCACCAGCTGTATCTGAGCCGCTCGATAGAGTTCCTAACCCTACCATTCCCTTGTTTAGCAATCAAGACCCCTGTAAGTTTGCAAGGCAGCGCATAGCTTTAGAGAACCTGCTTCCAGCCAACGCCACTGTGCTTTTTCGCTATCAAATACTTGTAGACCACCTCATGTTGGAAGAAGCCAGGCTTATTGCTGATGCCCATTTGAACTCCTCAACCCATATACTGTCACCACGGCAACCCTCAATAAGAAGTTTGAATAACCGCACCAACTTGCCCTGAGGAAAATAGTGTGTGGGGTCCCCTGAAGTTCACTGTGGTGACATTGCAGCATTCTAGAGGTTTTCCCTTCAGATACAATCCCTACGAGCCTATTGCAGACCCTCGATCCAGATGGGGAAATGGAACTGAAGTGTGGCTCACATGTAGCATGCTAAGTAAGCAAGCTCCCCGCTGAACAGCGTGCTGACTTCTGCCGACACCAGTTTAAGCAGTCAGGAACTAGCCACACCCGCCGTGACCTGTCGGAGTAGCTTTGTTATGAGTCGTGGTGCCAGGGATTTGACAGTTACACCACTACACAAGCCGGTAGGGTGAGACCAAGCATGAGGAATGACAGTCGGACTGCCAAACAAACAGTGACAGTCCTGCATGGTGCTGGTGAGCCCACAAGGGCGTTCCGGAAAATGTTCTTCGGTGCACAGTAAGACAGGACATTGAAGTACTTCCTGGGTACACAGTGTCTTTGTGTGTCTCCCCACATACCAATCCTCGTGCTACCAGATCAAAGGTGCGTTTACAGCCAGCCATCTTTGCCTCGCCCAGCACACCTGCCCTATCGAACGCCTTCAGCAGAATTTCACAGACAAGAGACGAGACAAGACCCCAATGTCTGGCCAGAGAAGCCTCATACAGAGTCACTTTAAGATTTGTCAGAGCGCCGCAAGACTTCCTTCTGTACCCTGACAGTTACCTTGCCTACAAGCCTTAATGACTCTGTGTATGACATGTGGCAGAAGTTAATCGAAGTCAGATCCCAGGAGCTCCATGGACAGAGCTCCTCCAATTTCCTTCCAAGTGCTGAAGAGTATCAGCACCCCGAGACACTCGTGTTGCTGCAGGCACAACAACTGTCATTTCCTGATGACTGCGAGCTGCTAGCCTAAGGGAAACCCTGTCTTATCCAAGAGCTGCTCACTTACCTCATAACCTTAACTGGATAGGTCCTTTGGCCTAATAAGATTAGGTGGCGTTTAGGGGGCCTTAGTGACTCCATCTGTCATCCAATTATTCTGGACCCATCACATTCAGTCACCCAGCTGCTCATCCAGAAATACGACAGTAACCTTCACAATCCTGGTCCAGACCGGGTCTATGTTGCGGACGTCGTTCTGGATCCTCAAAGGCAGAGAACCAGTCAGCAGTGACCAGCACTCCTGTGCTCAATGCCGATGCTGGAGAGCTCAGCCGTCCAACCCAAAATGGCAACACTACCAGCTGCCTGCCTTTGACTGTTCAAGCCAGCCTTCTACTCCACGGGAGTAGACTGTTTTGGGCCAATGTTGGTCAAGGTGGTCAGATGTCATGAGAAATGCTGGGGAATCATTTTTAAGTGGTCAACAACACAGGATGTCCATCTGGACCTTCAGAGAAGCATGGGTGCTTATGCTTACCTGATGGCTCTAGGTTCATAGCTAGATGTGGAGCCCCTGCATTGTTCTGCTCTGACTGGGAGACCAATTTCAAAGATGGAGAGTGTGAACTTCAAGAGGCCTTCACCAACGTAGCTCCTACTCTACAGCAAGAGCTTGTACGTCAATGGATTAAGTTCCGCTTTAATCCCCCTGTGGCCTCTCACTTTGGCGGGGAGTGGAAGTGTAAAATCTGCTCCTTGAAGACCGCCCTGTACGCCTGTGTCAGAGCCGAACCACTCTATGAGGATGTCATGCTACCTGTCCTGCTGGAAGTACAGTCAATCCTTAACTCCAAACCCTTGGGCTACTGACGTGACGTGACGTGGCCCTGTGACTCCAAATAGTCTGCTGATGAGGTGACCAGCTGGATCGCTCCCTCAAGTTGTGTATCCTGAGACAGATACTGAATTGCAAGCGCTGACGGCACTCCCAGGTGCCTGCTGACCAATTCTGGTCCAGGTACATCAGGGAGTATCTTCCTACAATGCAGATCAGACAGAAATGGCATTCTGTTCCCCTGGGGCTCCGAGAGAAAGCATCGGTCATGGTAGTGGACCCCCAGCTGCCCAGGACTTTGTGGCCCATTAGACAGGTGACCAAGGTCCACAGTCGTGATGACGGATGTATTAGGTCAGCTGATGAAGACATTAGAGGTCATGAACTTCCAAGATGGCAACTACCAGTGTGGTCGCCTTGGTTACGCGCTCTCTAGTATTCTTTTGTTTTTGTGTTTTTCGTTCGTCTTTGGAGACATTACACGACTCACTTACAGAAGGGGAGACTTGGTAATCATCAAGGAGGCTACTCCAGACTTTCTTTCACCAACTTTTGCAAATCCGCTCAGTTTTTTCCCTGAATTACTCACCGGAGCGGCGTCTGCGGTTTCCGGCACATGGAGGCGGAGGCGACGCCACAGAGGGAAGCAAGCAGGCATCCAGGTGAAACTCCGCAAAAGAGGATACAGATTGCCGTTCCCGTCGATCCACCTCGCGAATGTACGCTCCCTACCCAACAAAATGGACGAGCTTCATCTTCTGATAAAGACCAGTAAAGACTTCAGACGTTCCGCCGCCATGTGCTTTACGGAGACCTGGCTCTGCGACGCTGTACCCGATGGCGCCGTCATGCTTCCGGGTTTTCATCTTCACCGAGCGGACCACATCACGGAGTTATCGGGGAAAACAAAAGGCGGCGGGATATGCTTCAATATCATTTCATCCTTGAACACCTCGACAGTACAGGGACCTACGCGAGGATCCTGTTTGTGGACTTCAGCTCAGCGTTCAACACCATCATCCCTGAACTCCTTTCATCCAAGCTTCTCCAGCTCAGCGTCTCACCTGCCATCTGCCAGTGGATTGACAGCTTTCTGACGGGCAGGACACAGCAGGTGAGGCTGGAGGAGGCCACCTCATCCACACGCAGCATCAGCACTGGGGCACCCCAAGGTTGTGTCCTCTCTCCGCTGCTCTTCTCTCTCTACACGAATGACTGCACCTCAGCGCACCCGGCTGTCAAACTTCTCAAGTTTGCAGATGACACCACTGTCATCGGCCTCATCAAGGACGGTGACGAGTCTGGATATCGACAGGAAGCGGAGCGGCTGGAGCTGTGGTGCGGCCGACACAACCTGGAGCTGAACACGCTCAAGACTGTAGAGGAATTCAGGAGGCATCCTTCGCCACAGCTGCCCCTCACGTTTTCCAGCTGCCTTGTGTCAACCGTCGAGAACATCAAGTTCCTGGAAATTACAGTCTCTCAGGACCTGAAGTGGGCGACCAACATTAACTCCTTCCTCAAAAAGGCCCAGCAGAGGATGTACTTCCTGCGGCTTCTGAGAAAGCACGGCCTGCCACGGGAGCTGCTGAGGCAGTTCTACACAGCGGTCATCGAATCAGTCCTGTGTTCTTCCATCACAGTCTGGTTTGGTGCTGCTACAAAAAAGGACAAACTTCGACTGGAACGGACAATCAAAACTGCTGAAAGGATTGTCGGTACCCCTCTACCCACCCTTGAGGACTTGCACGCTGCCAGAAATAAGACAAGAACGTGCAAAATCCTCTCGGACCCTCCACATCCCAGTCAGCAGCTCTTCCAGCTCCTTCCCTCAGGTAGGCGCTACCGATCAATGCAAACTAGAACTAGCAGACATTCCTACAGCTTCTTCCCTCTTGCGATCAACTTCTTAAACACCTAACCTACAATTCTATTACAACATGCTGGCAATTTTTTGACTTTAGTTCATTGTCACATTTCTGTGGGGCCAATTATACATTACTTGTGCACTCGCTGTAGTAGTCTCGCCACGCTGCACTATTTGCATATCTTTTAACCGATACTGGCCACTCATGCCAGAGTAGCATCTCCTCCATTTGCACACTGATTGAGGAGTATCAGCAACATTTGCACAACCAACATTGTCCCAGATTATCGCGCTACTCCTTGAAGTCTTGGCGCCCTTTGCACAATGGTCATTGCACCGGACTATAGCAATATTAGTCATTCAAACTGCTTTAAGTGCTAAATGACTCTGCATCTTTTGTACAATTGTCAAAAATAAATACATAAATTGTACTGGCATTACCAGATAACTATTTACCCTTTATTGCTCAGTGACTGTTTTTTGTCAATGTATTTATGTCTCAAAAGTGTTCTCTGTCAATTGACTGTCTGTTGTCGTACTAGAGCGGCTCCAACTACCGGAGACAAATTCCTTGTGTGTTTTTTGGACATACTTGGCAAATAAAGATGATTCTGATTCTGATGTCTACACCCCTCCTGTCACTCAGGACCCACTAGTGTGGTTGGCTCCTCTACCATCTGGGGAAGATTAGACTCCTCTCTATCCTCTTTGAGGAGCCTTTATGAGGAAGCAAACGTGTCTTGCACATTTGGGGGCAGCTGTATTCAAGACTTAGCCCTCTCTGTAGTTAAGTAACTTGAGGTCACGTTCATTGTATTGCGTTGTTACGGACAATTCTGTTTCCAGTTTTGAAGTTCAGTACGATCTCAGCAATCCAGCAAAATAAGTGTCTTGTTGCCTCATTGGCCATTATTGCCTCAACTCACTGATGTTCTTCTCAGCATTGAGTTAATGACACAAAAGAAAGTGAATGTTCTGTGCTCGTATCATACAGTTTATAAGTCCGTGCGGGTTAGTTAGCCAAACTGGGCCACAGCCATTGGCAGTCATTAATATGCTCATATCAGGGCGTGTGGTTGGGTATTTGGATACTATTGAGTCACCTAATATTACAATGATTGTTGCTCATTGCTGCGTTAATGTGGGGGAGGGAGTGGGATTTATGTTGGGTTCCATGTTGTCACTATGTGGTAGTTATCTTTACGGCCACTAGATGTGCCATTACACTGTCTTTTCTTTGGTGAGTGGATTTGTTTTGATTTTACCTGCTTTGTGCTTGCCAATACGGTAGGGTATCATATCTTCATTTGTTTGTAATAATATTGGGAGCTGTACCTAATTCCTGATATTAATCCTAATGCTACTGATACTAATAATAGTACCACTACAATGTATCAATGTGTATTCATGTGAGGAATATCAGTGCACGTAAAGGCTGCTATATCACATATTCGAGTCCTGTCTCTTCCTGCCTGTGCTCTGACTGGGTCACCATCTAGTTTATAGTTAGCCCCACATTTTCGAACTAGCCCAGATTATCGCCTCAGTAACACAGGGGTCGGGAAACATTCTGGCCAAGAGAGCCTTGAAAGCCACATACTGTATTTTAAAATGTATTTCAGTGAAAGCCATGTAATTATAATTATAATAATTTAATAGTTATATTTATTTAAATGTATTCATTTTAATAACGCCATACAGAGCTAACCAATAATAAATAAAATATTTCTTACCATTAATGCGACTTCTGGTGCTGCATGGTTTTGCTGAGAGCTTTGTAGTCTGGTTGATACGTGGTGAGGTAAAGATTCATCATGGCTTCCATCCGTTAAACATGGCTGTAGGTTGGGCTTGATGTTTTTTAGGGAATGACTGCTCACATGCATACCTAGAGCCGTTTCAATATTCACGATAGAGTCCCAGCTTGCTTTCAAATGCAAACCTTGCTTGTTGAAGGAATAAGACTGGATTTCCAATGCCTTGCATTTTCACATTGAGCTCATGCAAATGTTCAGTCACATTCACTATATAAAATAACTTAAATGTCAGATGACAATGATGTTATGGGGTCAGTTAAAATTCATATTTGCATTGTTTATATGTCATGTAATACATGCACGTAACTTTCTGCAAGTTTTCAACTATAGCTAAAAATTAGGTTTTTATGACGCATATTGAGCCCTCCCCGAACATACCCAAAGAGCAAGACACTGGGGTGTGCTTACTCTATCCACCACAAGGACTACCAGAAGTGACGTTGCAATTGACAAACAGCGCGCTACACACTATAAGCAATAGCGACCAACATGTTGAATATGAGGAGGAGGAGGATTTTGTCGTACAGGCGCACCCAACTGAACTTGGCATCGTCAAACCGTACATGTTTGAGCCGATCAGGAGGTCGGAACCTGACAGTGACGTAGCCAAGTAGCAGCTGTACAACAGAAAAAGAGAGTGGCCACTGGCTCGATGTGACGGTATGTCAAAAGCATGTCTGTTTATACAGTCATGGTTTGAAATAATGGCACCCAGGGGTGCCAATATTTTTTAGCATGACTATACGTATTATATATTCATATATGTTTCAGTGACACGGCACAAGCTTTTACATAGTATGCAGTATTCCTATATATTGTGTGCCTCGAGTAGCGTTATAACATGGCGCACAGAAAGTCTTTGCTGTGTCTGTTGCCTTGTTATATAGGTACAGACGATAGTACTGAAAAATACTGCGTGGGTCATTTTTCCTCATCCCCAGTGCATAGGAACCATAATAGAGTCGTAGGTATATACAAGGAAATCCTCACCTCTTGTCTGCACCGCTTGTCTGCACCTGCGAGATTTAGTTCTGTTGCTGGCGGTTGAGGTCCCGATGGAGGTAGGAAAAATAGTTGGCACCGCAGCTGGTTTCAGCCTCTACCTCTGTATCCAATGCTTTCTGCTAGTCTTTCTCGAAACATGCCGGTTCGAAGTGATCACCACATAGTTTGGAATGCTTGCTAGGCACCCATAGCTGACCACGGTTCTTCCCCCGTCGATTGACTTTCCCTATCCACTGGTCATGTATTCCTTTTTCACTTGGAAAGCCAGGCAAGCTGCAAAATGGCTAAGCGCTTTCCCTCTTGAGAACTAACGCTGTGCAAAAGCAGAATGGGATAATTATTCCCAACTTCATTCAGTAGTTTTTTTAAATTGCAGTGTTTTACAGCTCATGCAACAATAAAGTTGACCTCCCGAATGACCAGAGACATCACCTCACCAAGATGCTTGCCACATTTTTGAGCACAAAGCACATCCCGATGTAGAATGCAATGAAAACTTAGGACAGGTATCTCTTCATGTTCGCCAAGAAGGGCAACAAATCCTCTGTATTTCCCCACCATACACCATCAGTCCACACCAATATAAGTTTATCCATTGGTAATTTCTTTCTTTCATAAACTCAATGAAAGGCTTGAATAAAGGAATCAAGGAAAATATTTTTTTTACATAGTGAACTTGTGTTTGATAGCAAATGATAAACAATATTTTATGGACAGATGAAAAAAATAGAGCTTTTTAGCAATGCACAGAAACAGACAGTGCAATAAAGCCTTTAAGGAAAGAACACCCTGCCAACAGTCAAGCATGGTGGAGGATCCATAATGCTGTGGTGCTGCTTTGCAACACTTGGTACTAGAGGCCTTGAATTCACAGGTATCATGAAATAAGAAAATTGTCTCGAGATTTTAGAGCAAAATATCTTACCCAGTGTAAGAAAATTTGGTTTGAGGTATAGATCATGGGTCCTACAGCAATACAAAGACACAAAGCACACAAGAATGGTTGTAAAGAAAAACAATTACTGTTTTAAAATGGCTAGCAATGAGTCCTGCTCTCAATCCAATTGAAAATCTTTGGGTGGGAGGGTGCTGAAATCTGCCATTGGGGATAGGAATCCTGCAAATCTTCAAGAGCTTGAATACATTACAAAGAAAGAGAAGGAGAAAATACCACCGGAGAAGTGCAAAAAGCTTATAGATGTATACAAGAAATGTTTGGAGGCTATCATTGCTCCCAAAGGGTATGCCAACAAATATTAAGGAGGGGTGCCAATATTGCTGCACATGCTGTTTTATTTTTTTTTCTTTGCAATTACAATATCTAATTTGAAAAAAAAAACAATTTCCTTTGTTAAATTACTTTGGACCTCCAATTAAAAGACCCTGATGATATCAGTTCAGCACATTTCCATTTATTTCAGAAGAAATTAGACAGGTTATGCAAAAAATGAAGGCGTACCAATCATGATGAGCACAACTGTATGTTCAGGATGGGTTCAAGACACAAAAGGGCATAAAATTGAAATAAAATGAATGAAGTAACTTTAATATTAAATAACAATCATATAGTCCTATATGATTTGCAGTCTATTGAACAGTTGGTATGAAATCCCATTCAAAGTATTTCTTCACACTCGAAGGAGGCTCAATGTAATGAAATGCACTCCATACTTAATGCATTGAACACATCATTTACTGTGCATGATGTAGGAGCTTATGAAACTTGAAGTAGCACTATGTGTCCCTGAGGGTTTGTTTGGCTCTTTGCCTAATACTGTATAACTGTTTTGAACAATCGTTTTACAGCATGGACCAGAGCAAAACATTAACCTCTGCTCTTTGTGGGCTGCTGATGCTGTAGTGCATTTTAATTATGTCATTTTTTTTCTTTTCCTAAGTAAGAAACATTGATTTTCTCTTTCCAAAGGGAGTTTAGGTTGGTTTACTTGATGCTCTGCGTTGCACTGTTAAAAACAAAAGACAAAAAAAAAAGATGCTCTTCTGCTTTTCTTTTGCGATAATGCCAGCCCCGGCGATCAAGAGTGACTGACTGCATGGCTAAATAACAACTTTGAAATTATGAAGTATGTATGCATGTAATATTGTGACGCAGACGTGCTAGCCAAATGCTCCACCGGCGTGGTACCATCACATCCCACAACAATGTTTTTCTAAGTATCAATATCAAATATCAATGGTAACATATCATGGTGACCTTACTATATGTCAAGGTGTAGGTTCATTTTGGAATGACTAAAATTCAAATAAATATTTTGAACATCTTTACAACAAAAACAAAGTTGACACTTTTCTGTCAGTGTCTTACATACCTGGGGCCAAATAAAATACCTTAAAATTAATGTGTTGAGCCACTTCATTTACACTAGAACTCCCAGAGAGCCATCATTTGACGTGATCCCCTATCTGTACTTTAGGGCCATCACTTGACAGTATGGTTTTTATCTAATATCCTAAATTACCTGTGAATGGTCGCCTTTGTTCTGTAAATGAAGCAATTACTTGCAAGGCAGTGCTCTAGTCAGGGAAGGGTGTTGGGGGTGAGGGGCACATAAATGTGAGTTCATAGACAAACATGTCCCAACACACTTCTGTCCTGTTGCCATGTGCAACTGTAGACTTTTGGATCTCGTCAAGGATCTCCCAACTCATGAAAGACGAGAAGCTCTGAAAGTAAGTTTTGACGGTTCTTCTGAATTCATCTGTTGGCACTCCCTCACATTTGTGTGGCTCTAGTTGGCCATGAGGATGTGGCCTCCCTACTTCTTTTTCAACCCACAATAGGGGCTTTCCCACCGCAGGATCCTTTGCAGAAACTTCCCTAGCTTCCTCGGTAGCTTGAGTTCCCCCTGTGTCCCCACTGAAAAAAAATACCAGGGTACAGAAGGTTCCCCCTGGATTATTTTGTTCCTCCTGTCAGGTAGGGTCTTCCTAGCGCTACCAGAAACTCTTTGAGGGGGAAGGCTGTGCTAACAAATGTTGATTGGTTGATAGGCCTCTGTAGGCGTTTACTTAATCATTCACAGCGTTACGCAAGGCTCAAAATAAGTGGATTAAAATACAAAGGCAAAACTTCCAAACACCGACCTTTACGTTTTCCTGCTGAACCGCATTTGGTGGACATGAAGCAGGCTGGAAAAACTCTGTGCTCGCAGAGTTTACTTTGCCAGGCCAAAGCAGGGCTCCCCCCGAGCAGCAGCCTTTGCCACAGAGAAATCCGCCACTGCCACAGGCTCAGCGGCGCGATCCACTGCTGCTCTGGCGGCAAGGTCCACCGCTGGCTAACTCAGTCCCACAAAGGAGCGTTGGTCCGGACCCAAGCGGGCGTGTGTGTCTTCCTCGACCAGGCCAGAGGAGAACACCGCCGCTGGGGATGCTCTGATGGTCCATTCCAGTCAGTGGCATGGGAAAAAATAAATAAAAAACGTTCCCAGGCAGGAGCTCCTCCAGCCTGCAGAAAAATGCTGCGTTTGCCATAAGGCAAGACAAGGAAATGAAGCCTGGCTTTTTGTCTGTGTTTGTACGTTCACAAATAAATATTTACAATGTACAGTTTTTTTTTTTTTTTTATGCAAACACATTTACAGATACCAAATACTTAAAACTGCTGTATTTACCAAGAGTATGAAGACGTGTAGTTTTTATTTATTTTTTAAACCTTGTACAGGTCAGGTATTTGCCATGCCAACCTGGCTACAGACAGCAGAGTAAAACAAAGCAAAATAGAAGCAACTACATATACAAACTGTACAATCTGATATAGTAACAAGTGAAAAATTACATTACATCAAAGCACATGGTGAATAAAAGAACCATAAAAGTCATGTCCCTATTGCATTTTCCAGCTAATAAATCACATCCATAGACACCTGCACGTTTCTGTTGCACAATCTATTTAGGTATGTCATCTTAATAAAATAGAAAAAAAGTATATTCAAATTTATTTAATGTACCTGTATATAATAAAACTCTACCTCGAAGACCATCTGCAGCCAGATTGGCTTTGCAAATGGCAATCAGTTCTCAATTGCCTCACCTGAATAAATATAAAAAATATTTGATATTTAAATTAAGATATAAAATAAGACATTAATTTGAAAAGCTTGAAATACCAGCATATTTTTAGATCCTGTAGCTGTCAGTATTTAGCAACATCAGCCTCATTTTCTAAATCTACCTTGAACTAAGAATCTAACTAACATAACGAACTAACTAATAAATGAGATGGAAACACAAACCGCATGGGCCTCAGGAACCTTTTTCTAACAGGAACTCAAAGTTCCTGGGCTAGTTGGTAGAAAACCCCCTCAAGTGCTTTCTCACTGTAGGAGTTTTGCTCTCCCATCAGGAACACATCATCACCTGAAAAAATTGTCACAGTCTGAACTCTCCCCTCCATCTGAGTCACAATGGTCCATACTTTGCAGCATAGCCAAAGCCTCAGCCTCAGCAACAGTGTACTGTATACATGTTTGTCTTGTCTTGGCAAAACCACGTACCGGTACTGTGTAAGGTTCTTATTGTGGAACTGTTTAAAGGCTTTTTTATACTCGTGTGGGCGGCGACGTCGCTGACGTCGCTGTGGCTATCCCGCACGCAGTTTGCCTTTATACTCGAGAGCAACCCACGCGCGCTATTTTGAAAATGTGCTGCAGTTCTCATCCAAGTCGGGGTGTCACTACGGCTGGTATTAGCTAGGATACCACAGCGTGGAGTTTCCTCTGCATTTTATGACCAATTCCGGTAGTCGTTTTTACTTTCCGGAACAAGGAACAAAGCAACAACAACGGTGACCGTTGAACAGTGCCTGCTAGTACAAATGGACCGAGATGACTAAATGACGCGTTTAATTATATTGCAAAATCGATCAAAAAGTTGGTGGCGTAGGTGGTATGTGCGGCCACTAAAGGAAAGTTGGAATGGCGTTATTGAGGAACCAAGGGGAAAGCTGATACGTCATCACAGCATGTGACTAAAACGGACCAATCACGAGAGAAGATTTCCACGGCATTCTGCCTGTGTCAATCATCAAGACCTTCAAGTTCCTGGGAATTACAGTCTCGCAGGACCTAAAGTGGGAGACCAACATTAACTCCATCCTCAAAAAGGCCCAGCAGAGGATGTACTTTCTACGGCTTCTGAGGAAGCACGGCCTGCCACAGGAGCTGTTGAGGCAGTACACAGCAGTCAACGAATCAGTCCTGTGTTTGTACATCACAGTGTGGTTTGGTGCTGCCATAGAAAAGGACAAACTCCGACTGCAACGTACAATCAGGACTCCCGGAAAAAACGACAACGCCTTGAGGACTTGCACGCTGCCAGAACTAAGACAAGATGCATGCCTCTTGGACCCTCCACATCCTGGGCACCACCTTTTCCAGCTATTTCTCTCAGGTCAGCCCTATCGAGCAATGCAAACTCAAGCAAGCAGACATTCCAACAGCTTCTCCCTCTTCCCATTAAATTGCTAGAGGACTGCATCATTTGCACAACTGTAATTGTATCAGCATGATCACATTATTGGTAACCTTTTTTGTTAAGTGACTCTCTGTAGTACCTTTGACGTATTTCTGTCTAGTATTTTGTTTTTGATATACTTGGCAAATAATGACGATTCAGAATTTTGATTCCCAGGTTTAGCTCGCCATCACTGTTCACACCCCCGCCCACCATGCCTCACAGCACACTCATGAGTGAACTATTGCTCACTGGGAGAGGGGAGGCTCCTACAGGCAGGCATAATGACAAAGCATGCAGGCATCTATAAAACAAAATTAACTGCTATGCAATGTGTCTTTAATATTGACAATCATCATTCAATAACTACAACTATCCACTGTTCTTTTAGATACAAAAATAAATACTGTACTGACAATTTGCGAGCAACACCTTTACATGTAAAACCACCTAAACAATAGAAGAAAAAAAAGAAGGCAAAAATAGAATATTTAAAAAAATTATTTTCTCAGTTGTGCACGTCCATGCTCGCCTGTTAAACAGTGGTTCTCAACTGTTCTCACCCTGGGACCGACATTTTCCTGTTGATGCAAATTTGCGACCCACTTTCATAAAAATTAATAGTGAAGGCTTTTTGTTTAAAAATAGCCTCTGAAAAAACATGTACAGTATATTTTATTTTTAAATACTGTTTCAAATTAGGCGGCACGGTGGCCGACTGGTTAGAGCGTCAGCCTCACAGTTCTGAGGTGCGGGGTTCAATCCCCGTCCCCGCCTGTGTGGAGTTTGCATGTTCTCCCCGTGCCTGCGTGGGTTTTCTCCGGGCACTCCGGTTTCCTCCCACATCCCAAAAACATGCATTAATTGGAGACTCTAAATTGCCCGTAGGCATGACTGTGAGTGCGAATGGTTGTTTGTTTCGATGTGCCCTGCGATTGGCTGGCAACCAGTTCAGGGTGTACCCCGCCTCCTGCCCGATGACAGCTGGGATAGGCTCCAGCACGCCCGCGACCCTAGTGAGGAGAAGCGGCTCAGAAAATGGATGGATGGATGGATGTTTCAAATTAGGTGACATGGTGACCGACTCGTTAGCCAATGTGCCTCACAGTTCTGAGGGCCCAGTTTCAAATCCGGCCTCGCTTGTGTGGAGTTTGCATGTTCTTCCCATGCCTGCGTGGGTTTCCTCCCACATCCCCAAAACATGCATGGTAGGTAAATTGACGACTCTAAATTGCCCGTATAGATGGGCAAAAGCATAGATGTCCACATAGATTTCGGTAACAATCGATCTCAGTTTTGTGACACTAAGCGATGTTAAGCATTTTCCATAGTGAGCATACACCACAAGCCTTACCTGTAAGATTGGACCAGTATTATACTGTATTTTTAATTATGAAGCATTTTACTGTATGCAATGCAATATGGGGGCAAAAACAAACGAAAAAAATAAAGCACTACTGTAATCCTTCATTTTTACTAAAAATGTAAATGTAAAATTATTTTTATTTTTTTACTGCGTTGCATCATGGGAAGGAGGACAGAAAAGAGAGGGGTGAAAATGTACCGATAGCCACCAATGTTTTCTTCCCTGCGGAGAATTTTTTTTCCTAGCCAGGAAGTTGGACAACTTCTGCCACTTGAATATAACTTGTCAGTTGGGTGTCTGGAACTGATGTAAGTCACATTTTTTCTCCCTAATGTCACGTGGAAATTTATTTAAATTAATAAAAAAATTTTAGGGCTTAAAAACCGTCGATATCAAATGCCTGTGATAAGGTTTAGTCCGCAGCGCGAGAGACATGTTAGGTGCTTTCTGAGAGTTGTTTTTGTAAATTTTTTGAAATAAAAGGATTAATGTCTTGGCGTGTAGTATTGGAAGGCCTTATGCTATGTTACAGCTGCGTCTTCAAACGCGTGTGGTTCTAGAGCGAGAGGCACACTCGAAGTGCTATCTGAGTCATTTTTTGTTACTTCTTGTTGCCCTATAATAAACAAACTAACCTCTCGGCGTGCTACAATACTTTACAATTGTTAACGTATATGTGCTACGTAAACCCGTGAGAAAATATTGTTCCCTGTTTCTGTGGCAAAGATGTGTCGTGGCACGTCATAATCATTCAACATTCCTGTTATATCACGGCTCAAATTAAGCAGACTCGGATCGCAGTTTGCGAGTTAAAAGCATTTTGCGCCTCGAAAAACACATTTAAAAGCAAAACGGCAAATCACAGTTTTACTGCGGAGACGGTCGCGAAGACGGAAGCACGAAGAGGCGTATGTGAAATAATGCGCTTTTACGTCACCGATGCATGGGAAGTAGAATACGGAATTTTTTGGAAGTTGCTCGGTTGAAGGAGCAGCAACATAGTGGAAAGATGCGACTTGAGGCTGAGTTGAGAAGAGAAAAAGCACAACAGAAATGGTGAACGTGTGGTAGCAATTCATAGTAAAATGCAAGGCGAGTTTGTTGTAACACGGACCTTTTTCTCCACCGAAGATGCCGGGTTGTGGGACCCGAGTGAAGAATTAACATAGCGCATATCAGTGAGATAAACGTTAGTCTAACATAACGTTCACTCTGCAGAGCGTTTCTGTTAACTATGAGTGCAGTTGAACGAAAGTTCATGAACTACTTCATATTTTGGGCGAACGTGAACTGAACTTAGTTAATTTCTGTCTGATTAATGTTATGGAGAATGCAGTCATCTGGCGCTGTGAGCGGTTTATGAATGCATGTTAATTTTCATTCAAGAGTGCCAGATTTTGTTCGGGAATTCCAGAACAAAACCCATTTGAACACACTATATACACAAGCTTTCATATGTCAGAGGACAAACGCCGTATTTGGCAACCGATGCAGCCCTACATGGTGTACAGATGTCATGGAGCTCAGCACACACTGCAGCCAGGACTTGGAGTTGCTGTTTTTGAACTGTAAGTCATTCCACACTCCACGCGAGTTAACTTAATTCATACTCGCCGGTGTTGGTATCCCCCTACAGGCTGACCCGAACGCTGCACTGCAAACGCTGGCTGACCAAGAAAAAGAGCTTGAGAAAAAGCACTCTTAATTATTCTTGGGGACTTTAACAAGCAAAACTCAATCACGAGCTCCCTAAATACAAGCAGCACATTGACTGTCCCACCAGGAAAAACAACATTCCAGACCACTGCTATACAACGCTGAAGGACTTGTACCATGCTATTCCCCGTGCAGCATTGGGCTCATCTGATCACTGTTTAACAGGCACAAACTTAAATGTACTAAGCCTGTGGTGAAAACAGTGAAGAGGTGGACCAATGAAGCTAATGAAATGAAACTTCAAGACTGTTTAGACTGCACATATTGGAGTATCTCTGAAACTTCCAATGGCAGCTTGAATGAATATACATTACATCCTACATCAGTTTTTGTGAAGATGTGTGTGTACCAACAAAGACATTTCGAACATTCAATAACAAGCTGTAGTTCAGTGCCAAACCTCTCCAGGCTAAAGAGGACGCGTATTGGAGTGGGGACAGAGCCCTGTACAATCAAGCCAGAAACCATCTGACAAAGGAAATCAACATGGCAAAGAGAAATTATGCAGATACACTGGAAAACCTGTTTGCTGCGAACAACTCTGTGTCAGTTTGGTGAGGATTCCAATCCCTGACCAACTACAAGTGATCATCCCCCAAGCGGAGAACAATTAAGAACTGGATGACGACTTGAATACCTTCTACTGCAGATTTGAAAAGGACACTTTCACACCCCACCACTGACGACCACCATCACACCTCTGACTCCCTCTTCTGCATTGACTATTCATGAACAGGACATGAGACGTATCTTTTCCAACAAAAAAACAACAAAGCGGTAGGCCCAGAGAGTGTTTCCCCCTCTTGCTTGAAAGTCTGTGCGGACCAGCTCACTACAGTTCTTACACAGCTCTTCAATAGATCTTTGGAACTGTGTTAAGTCCCATCCTGCCTCAAACGCTCCACCATCATACCAGTCCCCAAGAAACCTGCAATTTCAGGACTGAATGACTACAGACCTGTCGCCCTGATATCTGTGGTCATGAAGTCCTTTGAACGCCTCGTGCTGGACCACCTCAAGAGCGTCCCAGGACCCCTGCTGGACCCCCTGCAATTTGTCTATCGAGAAAACAAGTCTGTGGATGACGCAGTCAACATGGGACGGCACTACATTCTGGAACACCTCAACGGCGCAGGGTCCTATGCAATGATCCTGTTCATGGACTTCAGCACTGCGTTCAACACCATCATCCTCAAACTCCTCTCCTCCAAGCTTCTCCAGCTCAACGTCTCGCCTGCCATCTGCCAGTGGATGTACGGCTTCCTCATGGGCAGGACACAGCAGGTGAGGCTGGGGGCAACATATGGGGGCCTGGAAGTGCAAAAAAATATAACAAATTGTGAAACACTTACATTTCAGAAAACAAATTAACAAAACACGAAACAAATTAACAAAAACGAAACAAACTACAATTGACACAAACTGGAAAGGGATTCCCACACTCTCACAACACTGGGGCCCCCAAGCATGTGTTTTCTCTCCGCCGCTCTTCTCTCTCTACACAAACACAGTCATTGACCTCATCAAAGACGGTGACGAGTCTGCGTATCGACAGGAAGTGGAGCTGCTGGAGCTTTGGTGCGGCCAAAACAACCGAGAGCTGAACAAGCTCAACATGATAGAGATGATCGTGGACTTCAGGAAACTTCCTTCGCCACAGCTGTCCCTCATGCTGTCCAACTGTCCTGTGTCAATAGTCAAGACCAAGTTCCTGGGAATTTTCTCAGGGCCTGAAGTGGGAGACCAACATCAACTCCATCCTCAAAAAGGCCAAGCAGAGGATGTTAAGAAGTTAAGAATGACTGGGATATGCCTGATATAATATTAGTGAGAAAACTAAGTAGCATAAAGTAAGTTATAGCCTCTTAATAAAGTGCTTGCCAATTGTTAGAGGTCTTCGCACTGATTTGTTCAACTGCATCTACTTCAGCGCAGTCCTGTGTGTGTGTGTCTCCGCGTGTCTGCGCGTGTCCGTGCATGTTTTAGTAGACTTTAGAATGCGATAATAATTCATAATTATTTTTTATAAAGTCAATGCTGCTGAACATAAATGATGTTAAAGGTGTGTGTGGTGTTGTGCAAGAACTCTGGCAGGGAACTCGAGGAAGGATTGTGAGCGGGGACGATACCAGTGGAAGGCCAGAGAAGTGAGATAACATTCATGAAGTGCCTGTTATGCATCTCCCTCAGGACGCTTCGTCTAGTCTACTCTCTTTAAAGACAACAGAATATTCTATTGAAACTACATTAATTTTTAATTCTAAATGGCACTCCCTGGCTGTTTCCTATTGTTTTTTCAAGCGAGTGAGTTGATATCCCTTTATTGTTCCCATGTAGCTTTTATTATCTGGGGGAATTGTGTTATGATGCCTCTTGTGTGCTGACTTTCCTTTTTCTGCCTCTTTTCTCCACTCTCTTTGTTCTCTATTCTTTGCCTTCTTCTGGCGCGTTCTTGCTCATGTTATTTGTGCACTTGCAGCTTGACTATAACTATACATAATACTCAGGAGATTTTTAAGTTGATTACAAGAAAATATAGCAGCACGGTTACTCAAGAAATAGTCACAATGCGAGTTATTGCATTTTTTTTGGAGATGATGTTTGCCTGACTGAATGACACAATTGCCCGTTTATTTTTTAAAGTTGGCACATAGGAGTACCTCTGAGGCACAAGACTTTTTCACATTATGATGAGAAAATTATCCTTTTCCTTCTCGACCGAGGATGATATTAATTCATTGAGTTAATGAGATATGATTCCAGCAGTAGCAGGTGTGGGCAAAAACAGGTGCTGCTGTGCGAAAATGCATGTCCCTCATCTCTCCATAAGAACCTTGTCTACCAGCTGCTGCTACCTTGTGAAGTGAGAACTAAGAGGTTTTAATTACGAGTGAGTGTGTCATTAATTACATATATCATTTACACTCATATCACTGTCTTACTTAATTCCTTTTCACTTTTTGGCTCCTCCCTTTCCCATTCCCCTTCGGGCAGCTGAAAATACCTGAGAATTTAGGTCTATTGCCCTGTGGGAAAGAGGGAATCAAATTTGTTAATTTGATGTATCACTCTAAGTTCCATTCATGCCACTATATATACACTGAACAAAAATATAAACGCAACACTTTTGTTTTTGCTCCCATTTTTCGTGAGCTGTACTCAAAGATCTAAAACCTTTTCTACATACACAAAAGGTAATTTCCCTCAAATATTGTTCACAAATCTGTCTAAATCTGTATTAGTGAGCATTTCTCCTTTGTCAAAATAATCCATCCCACCTCACATGTGTGGCATATAGAGATCAGAATCATCTTTATTTGCCAAGTATGTCCAAAAAACACACAAGGAATTTGTCTCCGGTAGTTGGAGCCGCTCTAGTACGACAACAGTAAATTGACAGAGAACACTTTTGGACATAAAGATATTGACAAAAAACAGTCACTGAGCAATAAAGGGTTAATAGTTATCTGCTAATGCCAGTACAATTATTTATTTATTTTTGACAATTGTGAAAAAGATGCAGAGTCCTCTAGCACTTAGTACAGTTCGAATGACTAATATTGCAATAGTCCGGTGCAATGACCATTGTGCAAAGGGCGCCGAGACTTCAAGGAGTGGATGCAGTTAAAAGTGATGAGTAGCGCGACAATCTGGGACAATGTTGGTTGTGCAAATGTTGCAGATGCTCCTCAATCAAGATGCTGATGAGACACCATGATTATTGCCCAGGTGTGCCATAGGCTGGCCACAATAAAAGGCCACTCTGAAATGTGCAGTTTTGCTTTATCGTGGGGTTTTGGGGGGGTCAGAAAATCAGTCACACCATTTGCCTCACGCAGTGCAACACATCTCCTTCACATTCAGTTGATCAGGTTGTGGCCTGTGGAATGACGCTCCACTCCTCTTCAATATCTGTGCGAAGTTGCTGGATATTGACAGGAACTGGAACACGCTGCCGTATACGCCGATCCAGAGCATCCCAAAGATGCTCAATGGGTGACATGTCCGGAGAGTATGCTGGCCATGCAAGAACTTGGATGTTTTCAGCTTCAAGAAATTGTGTACAGATCCTTGCAACATGGGGCCATGCATTATCATGCTGTAACATGAGGTGATGGTCGTGGATGAATGGCACAACAATGGGCCTCAGGATCTCGTCACAGTATTTCTGTACATTCAAAATGCCATCAATAAAATGCACCTGTGTTCTTTGACCATAACATACGCCTGCCCATACCATAACCCCACCGCCACTATGGGCCACTCGATCCACAACGTTGACATCAGCAAACCGCTCACCCACACGATGCCACACACGCTGTTTGCCATCTGCCCTGAACAGTGAAAATCGGGATTCATCCGTGAAGAGAACACCTCTCCAATGTACCAGACGCCATCGAATGTGAGCATTCGCCCACTCAAGTCGGTTACGACGACGAACTGCAGTCAGGTCGAGACCCCGATGAGGACGACGAGGATGCAGATGAGCTTCCCTGAGATGGTTTCAGTTTGTGGAGAAATTATTTGGTTATGCAAACTGATTGTTGCAGCAGCTGTCCGGGTGGCTGGTCTCAGACGATCTTGGAGGTGAACATGCTGGATGTGAGGTCCTGGGCTACACGTGGTCGTGGTTACACGTGGTCTGCAGTTGTGAGGCTGGTTGGATGTACTGCCAAATTGTCTGAAACGCCGTTGGAGATGGCTTATGGTTGAGAAATGAACATTCAATTCACGGGCAACAGATCTGGTGGACATTCCTGCAGTCAGCATGCCAATTGCTCACTTCTTCAGAATTTGGGCTTTGTGATAAAACTGCACATTTCAGAGTAGCCTTTTATTGTGGCCAGCCTATGGCACACCTGTGCAATAATCATGCTGTCTCATCAGCATCTTGATATGCCACACCTGTGAGGTGAGATGGATTATCTCGACAAAGGAGAAATGCTCATTAACACAGATTTAGACAGATTTGTGAACAATATTTGAGGGAAATGGCCTTTTGTGTATGTAGAAAAAGTTTTAGATCTTGGAGTGCAGCTCATGAAAAATGGGAGCAAAAACAAGTGTTACATTTATATTTTTGTTCTGTGTATCTCTGAAAAATGGGAGCAAAAAACAGTGTTGCATTTATATTTTTGTTCATTGTATCTCTGAAAAATGGGAGCAAAAACAAAAGTGTTGCATTTATATTTTTGTTCAGTGTATCTCTGTCCCAAGTATTATTTAGTACCTTTTTAGGTTTGATCTAGGACTCCAATGAGGAGTCATGTTTGTAAAGGGAGGCCCCTGAGAGCTCATGGAAAAGGCCAGAATTGAAGTGAGAGGGGGATTACATGCAGCACAGATGAGTCTCTTCAGTGACTTGGGGAACAATGAAGAGAGAGATTTCATATGAAATGCATCTCGGTTCATTACGCCAACTAATTTAATTTCTCCCTTCTGTACATGTGAGACGATGAGGTGTGGAAACCTGAGACAAAGATTGTTGCAGCCAACAAAGTGATAAAGATGTAACGTGATTACATTAAATAGACGTATCCCGTATATTGGTGTGTGTGTGTGTGTGTGTGTATATATATATATATATATATATACGTATACGTATAAACATAGATGCATATATACGTATATGTATATATACGTATACATACATATATATACATATATGTATATATACGTATACATACATATATATACATATATGTATATATACGTATACATATATATATATACATATATATACATATATGTATATATACGTATACATATATATATATATATATATATATATATATATATATATATATATATATATATATATATATATATATATGTATGTATATGTATGTATACGTATATATATATATATCTTCTTTTCCTTTCGGCTTGTCCCGTTAGGGGTCGCCACAGCGCGTCATCCTTTTCCATGTAAGCCTCCTTCTCCTGCATCCTCCTCTCGAACACCAACTGCCATCATGTCTTCCCTCACGACATCAATCAACCTTCTCTTTGGTCTTCCTCTAGCTCTCTTGCCTGGCAGCTCCATCCTCATCATCCTTCTACCAATATACTCACTATTTCTCCTCTGGACGTGTCCAAACCATTGAAGTCTGCGCTCTCTAACTTTGTCTCCAAAACATCAAACCTTGGCTGTCCCTCTGATGAGCTCATTTCTAATTTTATCCAACCTGGTCACTCCGAGAGCGAACCTCAACATCTTCATTTCCGCCACCTCCAACTCTGCTTCCTGTTGTCTCTTCAGTGCCACTGTCTCTAATCCGTACATCATGGCTGGCCTCACCACTGTTTTATAAACTTTGCCCTTCATCCTAGCAGAGACTCTTCTGTCACATAACACACCTGACACCTTCCTCCACCCGTTCCAACTTGCTTGTACCCGTTTCTTCACTTCCTGACCACACTCACCATTGCGCTGGACGGTTGACCCCAACTATTTAAAGTCCTCCACCCTTGCTTTCTCTTCTCCCTGTAGCCTCACTCTTCCCCCACCACTCCTCTCGATCATGCACATATATTCTGTTTTACTTCGGCTAATCTTCATTCCTCTTCTTTCCAGTGCATGCCTCCATCTTTCTAACTGTTCCTCCAGCTGCTCCCTGCTTTCACTGCAGATCACAATGTCATTTGCAAACATCATGGTCCACGGGGATTCCAGTCTAACCTCATCTGTCAGCCTATCTATCGCCACTGCAGTGGTCCAGTGTTCTGGAAGCTCCTCCCGTCCACCGAGAGCCTGTCTCACCTCTTCCCGAAAAGCTGCACAACACTCGTCCTGTCTCAGCTTCCACCACATGGTTCTCTTCTCTGCCTTTGTCTTCCTAATCATGCTCCCCACCACCAGAGTCATCTTACACACCACCATCCTATGCTGTCTAGCCACACTCTCCCCTACCACTACCTTACAGTCGGTAACCTCCTTCACATTACATCATCTGCACAAGATGTAATCCACCTGCGTGCTTCTACCTCCGCTCTTGTAGGTCACCCCATGTTCGTGCCTCTTCTGGAAAAAAGTGTTCACTACGGCCATTTGCATCCTTGTTGCAAAGTCTACCACCATCTGTCCCTTCAAGTTCCTTTCCTGGATGCTGTACTTACCCATCACTTCTTCATCACCCCTATTACCTTCACCAACATGTCCATTACAATCTGGCCCAATTACGACTCTCTCTCTGTCTGGGATGCTCAAAACTACTTCGTCTAGCTCCTTCCAGAATTTCTCTTTGACCTCTAGGTCACATCCTACCTGTGGGGCATAGCTACTAATCACATTACACATAACACCCTCAATTTCAAATTTCAGCCTCATCACTCGATCTGATACTCTTTTCACCTCCAAGACATTCTTAGCCAACTCTTCTTTTAAAATAACTCCGACTCCATTTCTCTTCCCATCTACACCATGGTAAAATAATTTAAACCCTGCCCCTAAACTTCTAGCCTTACTGCCTTTCCACCTGTTCTCCTGGACACACAATATATCAACCTTTCTCCTAATCATCATGTCAACCAACCCCCGAGATTTTCCTGTCATAGTCCCAACATTCAAAGTCCCCACATTCAGTTCTAGGGTCTGTGCTTTCCTCTTCTCTTTCTGCCGAACAACCCGCTTTCCACCTCTTCTTCTTCTTTGACTTCGACCCACAGTAGCTGAATTTCCAACGGCGTCCCGCAGGTTGACGCCGCCGGTGGCGGACGTTGTTAACCCGGGCCACGACCGATCCGGTATGGAATTATTTGGATGAACGCTCATATTTGTTTGGCAAGATTTTAAGCCAGATGCCCTTCCTGACGCAACCCTCTGCATTTATCTGGGCTTGGGACCGGCCTACAGTTTGCACTGACTTGTGCCCCCCATAGGGCTGCATTTATATATATATATACTGATAAAATAGAGATGAAAATCACTAACAATCAATGGCAAGTGGAATGACACAGTCACTAGGTTTAAAAAAAATTCCATTGAAACCAGACCGTTGTATTTGGAATGACAATGACATGTACATCTTTGATAGTCACTTTGAGTTAATATTTTTAAAGTACACTTTGGTTCAAATTATTAGGCAACAACCAACAAGTTGCATTTGACTTGAGTCAACTTTCATGGATTACCTGTCATGATATGTGTATCTGTGGTTTAGAGTTTTTTGTTTTTGTTTCATGTTATGTCTTGTTTTCTTGTGACCCATGTTCATGTCTTGCCTTGCTCGCTAGGTTTTCGTTTCCACCTGTTCTCATTAACCCTGTTCCTTGTGTCTACCAATCAGTTCTTTCCAGCCATATGTCTTATCCAGATGTGCCACGTTTTCTCATCAGTTTGCTTGTATTTAGTTCCCTGTTTTTAATCAGTCTGTGATGGACCATTGTAATTGTCACTCACGGTTCCCGGGTCATCTCGTGTTTCCTTTTGTGGGGAGTCTATTCCCATTGTTTGTTTGTTACTTTGAATTTTAATTTTTTGAACTTTTAGTATTTTTTGATTATTCCGTGTCTGTTGTTTGCCTTTTTATTTTGAAATAAATCTTTTTTATTGAGACTCCTGCACTACCGCCTTGCCTCCCTGCTTCCCTGCATTTGGGTCCACGACCTCTTGCCTACAACACCACGTAAAGATCCATTGTGAAATTAGCATGACTTTCCTACCTGAAAGGCCAACATGCCAACATTTGTATTTTTCATTTTTGAATAGTAACTCACTCTTTTTAGCTAAATAATTTGTGACTGATAGTTTCAGCCATGGTGGAGCACATAGACCCTTTCCCAAAAAATTTAATATCATGGAAAGGCTTATTTATTCCAATAATTCCATTCAAAAAGTAAAACTTTCATAAATTATAGATTCAGAGCCCATAATTTAAACAATTTCAAGTGTTTATTTCTTTATTTTTACTTTTATTTTTATCTTCCAGCTCATAAAACCGTTTAAATCAGGAATTCAAAAAATACTGTGTAGAAATCAGACCAAATCTTTCAGGCCATAAATGTTTTAAACTCAGAATCACACACTAATGATCTCCTAAAGTCAAAGCACCTGCACAGGTTTCATCAGTGATACCCTCTATAGGATGGGTAAGCCACAAACGTTCATAGCTAATGAGGTTGGCTGTTCACAGAGTTTTGTGTCCAAACATATCAATGGAAAGTCTAGTGGAAGGACAATGTGGGAGGAGAAGATGCACCAGCAAAAGAGATGACCGTGGGCTTCAGCGGATTATCAAACAGTGAATATTCAAGAATCTAGCAGAGATCCAAAAAGAGTGGAATGAGGTAGGAGTCACAGCTTCAAAAACCACCACATTCAGACGCATCCGGAAGATGGGTTACGACTGTCGGGTTTCTCGGTCAAGCCACTTCTGAGCCAGAGGTCCAAGGGTTTTTGGGGTGCAATGTCCAGTACAGGTGTTGGTAAACTCTGCTTTCTTAAATCCAAGGTCACCGCAACAGTCGACCAGAATGTTTTAGAGGACTTCATGATTCCTTCTGCTGAGGATCTTCATGGAGATGCAGATTTCATCTTCCAGCAGGACCTGGCCCCTGCCCATACTGCCAGAAGCACCAAAACCTGGTTTGATGCCCATGCCATCACAGTGCTTGACTGGCCAGCCAATTTGCCGGATCTAAACCCCATTAAGAAACTATTGGGTATTATCAAGAGGAAAATGAGGGGCACCAGACCCACAAACAAAGAAGAAATGACAGCAAGCATCAAGGACATCTGGGCTTCCATAACTCCCAGGCAATGCCACAGGCTGATAGCCTCGATGCCACAGCGCATCGAGGGAGTGATTAAAGCAAAGGGATTCCCAACCAAGTATTGAAGATTAACATATCGTTTTGAAAGTACCATATTTTTATTGATTTAATGTGACCCGAATTTCTTTTTGCGTTCTTTCTACAAAAACTGAGAAATAAATAATAAATAAATGGTGATTTCTTGACAGTATTTTGATGATACTTTTGATGAGAATCAGCACCTCCAAATCTGAGACCATGGTCCTCGGTCAGAAAAGGGTGGCGTGCCCTCTCCAGGTCGGGGATGAGATCCTGCCCCAAGTGGAGGAGTTCAAGTATCTTGGGGTCTTGTACACGAGTGAGGGAAGAATGTAACGGTAGATCGACAGGCAGATCGGAGTGTCTGTAGTGATGCAGACTTTGTATCGGTCCGTTGTGGTAAAGAAGGAGCTAAGCCGAAAGGCGAAGCTCTAAATTTACCGGTCGATCTACGTTCCTACCCTCACCAATGGTCACGAGCTGTGGTTCGTGACTGAAAGAACAAGGTCCCGGATACAAGCGGCCGAAATGAGTTTCCACCACAGGGTGTCCGGGCTCTCCCTTAGAGATAGGGTGAGAAGCTCGGTCATCCAGGAGGATCTCAGAGTAGAGTCGCTGCTCCTCCACATCAAGAGGTGCTAGATGAGGTGGCTGGGGCATCTGATTCGGATGCCTCCCGGACGCCTCCCTGCTGAGGTGTTCCTGGCATGTCCCACCGGGAGGAGACCCCGGGGATGACCCAGGACACGCTGGAGAGACTATGTCTTTCGGCTGGCCTGGGAACGCCTTGGGATCTCCCGGAAAAACTGGATGAAGTGGCCGGGGAGAGGGAAGTCTGGGCGTCCTTGCTAAAGCTACTGCCCCCGCGACCCGACCTCGGATAAGCGGAAGAAAATCGATGGATGGATGGATGGATGACAGTATTTTGGAATTCCTAATATCCTGGGTTTTATGAGCTGGAAGCCCAAATTACAGTATGTAAAAATAAACAAATACATACTTGAAATTGTTTAAATTTTGGGCCCTGAATCTATAATCTATGCAAGTTTAACTTTTTGAATGGAATTATGGAAATAAATAAACTTTGCCAAGACATTCAAATATTTTGGAAAGGGTCTGTATAGGGCTATAGCAGCCGCTCCTCTTTTCTTAACTACACATTTGGGAGATTATGGCCCATACTGGCTAAGATTAGAATGAATAAATCCCTGTATGTCTACTTTTAATTAGGATCTAAACTTTTTCTCATTTCATCTGTCACATGTATAATGGTTGCTTTCTTTGTGCTGGCCCCCAGTTCATTTCCGTATTAATTTAACTTTTTAAATGCGTCTATGGTCTCGCCCCAATGTATCTGTCCAAGCTGCTCCAGCCGACTAAACAACTGGACGCTCCCTCAGGCAGACAGATAAGTGCTTGTTTGTTTTTCCAAAGAGAGAGAAAACTTAGAGTGAACTCCGCCTTTTCAGTTGCTGCCCCAAATGTGAGCTGCATCTGCACCTCAGAGTGGTTCACTTCATGTTTTATAGTCCACTTTTTTTTTCTTTGGCTTTTACCACAGTTGAAGATGTTGACTTTTATTATTTTGTTTCGTTTTTTATTGTTACAACAGTTGATTTTAGTTCTTAGAGTTCATTTATTTTACACAACTGGAGTTTTAAATTTGTGTTGGATTTTAACGAAATGGTTTTAACCTCACTGTTGTGGAAAGCACATATACACCAGTAAGGTTAAAACCATTTGGCTTAGTAAAAGAAAATGCTCAAAATTAAGTTACATTGTAATGGAATTGGTATTACTCCTACAGATACAGTATCTGCCTCCTGATATTTTTTTTCACTTCACCTCTATCTACTGCGACTGGCGACCAGTTCAGGGTGTACCCTGCCTCTCGCCCGAAGATAGCTGGGATAGGCTCCAGCACGCCCGCGACCCTAGTGAGGATAAGCGGTACAGAAAATGGATGGATGGATGGACCTCTATTTATTTTAACTTCACACAAATAATCCTCTTTTACATGACACTGCGATCACATTTCACGACAGAGGGAGACATTATGGTGCATTTTCTTACTTTTTTTGCTTGTTCTCCCCATGCCTGGGTGGATTTTCTCCGGGAACTCCGGTTTCCTCTCACATCCCAAAAACATGCGTGGTAGGTTGATTGAAGACTCTAAATTACCCGTAGGTGTGAATGTGAGTGCGAATGGTTGTTTGTTTCTATGTGCCCTGCGATTGGCTGGCGACCGATTTAGGGTGTACCCCGCCTCCCGCCCTCCGATAGCTGGGATAGGCTCCAGCAGCCCGCGACCTGAATGAGGATTAGTGGTGAAGAAAATGGATGGATGGATGTTTGATAGCGTGTACCTGAGGGAAGGAGCTGGAAGAGGTGGTGAAAAGGATGTGACTGGTTCAAGAGGATTTTGCATGGTCTTGTCTTAGTTCTTGCAGCCTGCAAGTCCTCAAGGGTGGGTAGGGTGGTACCGACAATTTTTTCAGCAGTCCTGATTGTCTGTTGCATTCAGAGTTTGTCCTTTTTGTGGCAATACCAAACCAGACTGTGATGTAAGAACACAGGACTGATTCGATGACCGCTGTGTAGAACTGCCTCAACAGCTCCTGTGGCAGGCCATGCTTCCTCCGAAGCCAAAGGAAGTACATCCCCTACTGGGCCTTTTTGAGGATGTAGTTGATGTTGTTCTCCCTCTTCAGGCAAATTGTAGGGGATCTAGCAGGGGTCCCGTGACACTATTGAGGTGGTCCAGCACGAGGCGTTCAAAGGACTTCATGACCACAGATGTCAGGGTGACAGGCTGTAGTCATTCAGACCTGAGATTGCAGGTTTCTTGGGGACTGGGATGATGGTGGTGCATTAGAAACCGGACGGTACCACGCACAGTTCCAGAGATCAATTGAAGATCTGTGTGAAGACTGGATCGAGCTGGTCCACACAGACTTTGAGGCAGGATATGGACACAAGGTCTGGGCCTGCCAGTTTTTTTTTAAATCTTTTGTTGTTTGAAGATATGTCTCATGGATGGTCAACACAGCGATGATGGTCGGTGGTGCAGCTGGGTGGGTGTGGGAAAGTGTCCTTTTCAAATCTGCAGTAGAAAGTGTTCAAGTCGTCAGCTTGTCCTTTATTGTTCTCAGCTTGGGGGGGATGGTCTCTTGTAGTTGGTTAGCGATTGTAATCCATGCCACAGTGACTTAGCATTGTGAGCGGTAAACCGTTTTTCCAGCTTTCCTGCATAAATTCTGTTTCCAATGTTAATTTATTTAGTCAGCTGGTTTCTAGCGCAATTATACAGGGCTCTAGCCCCACTTCGATAGGTGTGCTCTTTAGCCTGGCAGAGTTGGTAGAGTGTGGCAGTGAACCACGGCTTGTTGTTATTGAACGTGCAAAACATCTTTGTTGGTACACACATATCTTCACAGAAACTGATATAGGATGTGACACAGTCCGTATATTCATCTGGGCTTTCAGTTGAAGTTTCAAAGAAACTCCAATGTGTGCAGTCTAAACAGTCTTGAAGTTCTAACTTTCCTTCATATGTCCAGTTCTTCAATGTTTTCACCATATGCTTCGCACATTTAAGTTTTTACCTGTATGTTGGTATTAAGTGAATTAAGCGGTGATCAGACAAGCGCAGAACTGAGTGGGGGATAGGACGGTATGCATCATTTAGCGTAGTATAGCAGTGGTCTAGAGTGTTGTTTCCCCTGGTGGGACAGTCAATGTGCTGCTTGTATTTAGGGAGTTCGTGGTTGAGTTTAGCTTTGTTAAAGTCCCCAAGAATAATGAGGGGTGAATCTGGTTGCTTTAGTTTTCCAGTTTGTTTACTTGTTCAGCGAGCGTTAGCAGTCCGCCATTCGTGTTAGCTTGAGGAGGAATGTAGACACCCGCGAGTGTGACTGAAGCAAACTCACGCGGTGAGTAGAATGACTTACAGTTAAAAAATAGCGACTCCAAGTCCGGGCTGCAGTGCGCGTTGAGCTCGGTGACTTCATTAGACCATTTTCCGTTGATATACAAGCGTTTTGTTTTCCCCGATAACTCCGTGACGCGGTCTGCCCGGTGTAGTTGGAAGCCCGGACCCAGTACGGTGCCATCGGGACGCGTTCACAAAGCCATGTCTCCATGAAGCACAGGACGAGGGAACGACCGAAGTCTTTATTGGTCTTTGTGAGGAGATGAAGCTCGTGCATTTTGTTGGGTAGGGAGCTTAGATTTGCAAGGTGCGGCATTCGGAATCCTCTCTTACGGAACTCGACCTGCATTCCGGCTTGCTTCCCTCTCTGGCGTCGCCTTCAACTCCATGCGCCGTAGACCGCGGATTTGGGAAAGTTGGAGAAAGAAAGTCCGGGGTAGACTCCCTAATGTTTAACAAGTCTTCCCTTGTGTAAGTGAGTCGCGTAATGTCTCCGAAGATGAACGAAAAACACAAAAACATTGACAGTACTGGAAACCGAGGTGACCACACTTTTCAAAAGATTCGTTCAAAAGATTTGTTCACCAACTCGTTCAGTTCTTTTTCATAGAATCATTCAAGTGCTTCCTCATTCCGTTAATGATTTAGCCCTGAAGTGCACCTTCACTCAATACGTTCACTGAAGGACTCTACGTTGTTGTTGTCACGTATTGTAAACGAGGAAAGGCAGGGAGATTTTAAAAAATCTAAATAAATAAATAAATAAAAAACAAGCTAAATTATCACCTACCTATCTCTCGCTCTCAGCAAGCTCCTGAACACCCGGCTTCGGTTGTGACTCGTGAACATGTGTGCGGCGAGCTCAGCTACCGCATACATCCTTCCGCGTCCCCTCTCCATCCACACAGGCTCCCGCTGGCCGGCGAAACTTGTATGCATTCTGACACCAGCACCCGGGCTTCCTGTTCACCCACCATACTGTTGTTGTCACCTGATTAGTGGAAAGCATCTATATAAGTTTAATGTATTATTATTATTTATTAAACAAAAAGCTTTGATAATCACATTAGAGACACAGAGGGGATAATAATTATGTGTACATATATATATATTTGTTATTAATTTACATTTACGTTTGTTTTCATGTGCTTGACTGACAACATTAGTCATTAGCTTAAAGAAATGGCTGCCAGTGAAAGCTATCCCTACGAGGACGTCAGGACGAGTGATTAAAATCACTCATGAGTATGTTCACTGCGTAGTACAGTGATTCCTTTCGCGAAAAAATATCTCATCGTTTTCGTTCGCAGTGAACTTCCACATGAATCACCCCATACGTACTAGTACATCACTCCTAAACGGATTACGAACGAAGAAGTTCAACGAATGAATCACTTGTGGCTAACGGATCGCGGTTGAAGAACTTCAACGAATGAATCACTCTTGGCTAACGGATCATGAACGAAGAAGTTCAACGAATGTATCACTTGTGGCTAACAGTACATTCAGTTCATCACGACATCCGGTTCAATAGTACATTAAATTCAGTAGTACATTCAGCTCGCCCCTCTGCTGCCTGCACAGTGCTGCCTGATGCTGGCTGCTCAATGGTCATTCGCTGAAGTGAGTGACAACGCTGGCAAATCGCAAATCACATGGCAATACGTTCAGTCAAGTCCCGCCCCTGCCTGCACACTGACGGCTCATTGGAAGATTCAGAAGTGAGTGACAGAACGCTACAGCAGTTCCGTTTCTGCTTCTCTCTCACGGCGGCGGCCAAACTCAAAACTTGAATCATAAACTAATTCAATTCAGTAAGTTCAATAAAAAGGCTCGTTCTTTAGAACGAAATGTTCGCAAACAAAACAAAACTAATTCACACCAAAGGATAATTTAGATTGTTCAGTGAACCCAACTGTGAGGATGCTGAAGTCTCTTGCACTGTGCCGCCCTCAATGAGAGCCCAAGAAACAACAAAATGTGTTCTTGATGTATTTTTAACCGTACACCTGCTGATTTTTACAATTGCAAAAAAGGCTCAGTAAATGAACGAGCAGCCGTCGGTTATGACGGCAGTGTTATTTCTGATGAGATCACTTAAATAATGGAATGCCTGTGTGCATCACTGCTGTCTAGTTCTAAATGGCTTTATGATTACTGCACCACACGCCACAGTTAGTTAGACGGTAATGGTAGTCAATTTGTTTGAAAAATAGGCCATAACTGCAGCAATTCTTGGTTTATGGTTCTCATTTGTGTGTGTGAACACACACACATCAGATATTTCTCTCCAAAATCACTTGCTTTCAAATTCAGAGACGTCCGTCCATGTAGAGATTGTATTTTGATTTTAGAACTAAACGTGAACCAAGCGTAGTCATTGGCTAAATATTTTCATTTTCATCATTTGTACTAACTTGTAATATTCTCAGTAGTCTTTTAGTAAAGGACAATATTAATTTCCTCCTGCTACCACTTTTCTCTGTTGCAACCTGCTGGTGACACTCTGACACTCTAAACTCAGTAGCCACTTCCCTCTGATATACACACCCCCACATCCAACATTCTGTTTAAAGCTTCGCAATGGCGAGATACTGTTTACCAATTGTGAGGTGTCGTGTTATTCTCATGATGTCAAATAGCAGGAAGAAGCTAGTGTACTGTTTAAATACCCATTCTGAATTAACTAGGAAATGTATTCGTCGAGTCATCGATCAAACACCTTTGTGAGTTTTGCCATTCAGTTCAGAACAGCAAGTTGTGCAATTGTAATGTATGTATTTTTGGTTCATTCTGAAATTTCACCTGAAAGACAACTACATAAAAAATACGTAACATGTTGTGAGCAGTGTAAATTTTATGTGTAGTGCAGTTCTACACCACTGCAAACTGCACCCCCAATGACAACCATTTTGTTAAATTGATGTCTTTGTGTGTTAATCAAAACTCTTTATGTCTCAAATGATCTATTTAAAAACAACAGCAGTCTTACCTGTTTATTACAAAACTAATTTGACTACCCTTGTGTGTATTTTTATGTAATGCAATCGCAATGACCATATGATGAGTTTAGACCATCACTCATTCATGAATCTATTTCCCATATCCCATGCATTGCTCTTTTTCCCCTCAATGCTGGTGATGAGCTAGACTAGCTGAAAAATGCATTTGTTACAATATTGAAAAACAACAACAATATGGCCTTTAATTGCAGATTTGATGCATGCAGCATATATAAGAGCCCATTCTTCCCCCCGGCTAATTCAAAACAAGGGGTTTTAGGGAAGGAACACCCCAACAACGTCAGTGGACAGATAACTCATAAAAATCGCTTTAGAGCCTGGCCTTGTATGACAATTAGGTTGAGATGGTAGAGTAATTATGTTAGCATGCAAAGTAAAATGGGCCTGTCGGGCATATAATCCATATCCATTGTGCCACAAGAACATTTTGCATTGTTAGTGATTAGCATGCAGCATCTTTAACAGACCCAGCAATCAACCCCCTCTGCATATAACATAACACAATGTAGGAATACAGAGAAGTTCCTCAGCCATTCTTCATGGATATACAGGGGACATGTCCAATGCATCAGCTCAAAGATTGGAACCTGGTACCACAATAAGTGCTTCTGCCCGCACATTCTGTACAAATAAAGTTCATCTATGTAGCTTGTATGGATACCGTGCTACTTGATCAATACATGAGTTTCAGTACTGAAGAATGATTTAAAATCGGAAAACTGCAACTCTTACTTTTGGTGATGATACAGTCCATCCCTTAGCTACAAAGTCACATTTATCACACAACGTAAAAGTCAACCAACAACCCAATAATTCTGAATGTCATGGGAATAGAAGGATGTGATTATATAGAGTTACTATCTAAACAAATGGAATTTTAACACATTTTAGCAGATTTCCAATCTATTATCACTTGGTTTTTAATAACGTTCTCCTAACTGATAGCACACAGGGGGTTGTTAGTCAGGAAAGGCTTCATGCAGAAGGTTGGTGGCTTGATTTTTAATTACCTTGGGGATTTATTTATTGACATTGTGCCTCTTAAAGTCCCTTATTAATATAACAGTGAGTATGTGTGCTTTTATACTGTTTGTTTAGAATGCCACATCCTGGAGAGTGTTCTACGAATCAATATAATTTTAATGCAAGCAAAAGGGCCTCAGGTAAAAGTCATACCAAAATATAGAGTGGAATTCAATATGTGGACATTTTTGTGTGGGTTGAATAGCACGTGTGTACCTCTAGTCTTGAAGGTCAGACACCTTGTCAGAGTGGACAAACATATCTAAAATACTTCTGCTTTCTCATTCTGTTCTTTCCTCTCATCAAAACAATAAAATATTCATAACAGCACAATTTTCCTTTTGAACTTAACAAGGGGGAGTAAAATGATATGAAACTGTAGTCAAATTGGTATAATTCAATTTTACTGGTCCATACCTTGCAGAGCTGGACTGAGACCAAGAAAATCAGTCATGGCATTTTTTGCTTGAGACCAGCCCCAAATACAACCCCGATTCCAATGAAGTTGGGACGTTGTGTTAAACATAAATAAAAACAGAATACAATGATTTGCAAATCATTAAACCTATATTTAATTGAATACACAACAAAGACAAGATATTTAATATTCAAACTGATAAACTTGATTGTTTTTTAGCAAATAATCATTAACTTAGAATGTTATTGCAACACGTTCCAAAAAAGCTGGGAAAGGGTCATGTTTACCACTGTGTTACATCAGCTTTTCTTTTAACAACATTCAATAAACGTTTGGGAACTGAGGACACTAATTGTTGAAGCTTTGTAGGTGGAATTCCTTTCCATTCTTGCTTGATGTACAGCTTCAGCTGTACAACTGTCCGGGGTCTACGTTGTCATATTTTACGCTTCATAATGCGCCACACATTTTCAATTGGAGACAGGTCTGGACTGCAGGCAGGCCAGTCTAGTACCCGCACTCTTTTACTACGAAGCCACGCTGTTGTAAGACATGCAGAATGTGGTTTGGCATTGTCTTGCTGAAATAAGCAGGGGCGTCCATGAAAAAGACGTTGCTTGGATGGCAGCATATGTTTCTCCAAAACCTGTATGTACCTTTCAGCATTAATGATGCCTTCACAGATGTGTAAGTTACCCATGCCATTGCCACTAACACAGCTCCATACCATCACAGATGCTGGCTTTTGAACTTTGCATCCATAACAGTCCGGATGGTTCTTTTCCTCTTTGGCCCAGAGGACACGACGTCCACAATTTTCCAAAACAATTTTAAATGTGGACTTGTGGCACCACAGAACACTTTACCACTTAGCATCAGTCCATCTTAGATGAGCTCGGGTCCAGAGAAGCCGGCGGCGTTTCTGGGTGTTGTTGATAAATGGCTTTTGCTTTGCATAGTAGAGTTTCAAGTTGCACAGATGTAGCGCTAAACTGTATTTACTGACATTGGTTTTCTGAAGTGTTCCTGAGCCCATGTGGTGATATCCTTTACACATTGATGCAGTGCCGCCTGAGGGATCGAAGGTCACGGGCTCTCAATGTTGGTTTTCGGCCTTCCTGCTTATATGCAGTGATTTCTCCAGATTCTCTGAACTTTTTGATGATATTATGGAACTTAGATGATGAAATCCCTAAATTCCTTGCAACTGTACGTTGAGGAACATTGTCCTTAAACTGTTCCCCGCCTGTGTGGAGTTTGCATGTTCTCCCCGTGCCTGTGTGGGTTATCTCCGGGCACTCAGGTTTCCTCCCATATCCCAAAAACATGCATGAATTGGAGACTCTAAATTGCCCATAGGTGTGAATGTGAGTGCGAATGGTTGTTTGTTTGTATGTGCCCTGCGATTGGCTGGCAACCAGTTCAGGGTGTACCCCGCCTCCTGCCCGATGACAGCTGGGATAGGCTCCAGCACGTCCGCGACCCTAGTGAGGAGAAGCGGCTCAGAAAATGGATGGATGGATGGATGTTTGAACATTAATTATCTTGTCTTTGTAGTGTATTCAATTAAATATAGGTTGAACATGATTTGCAAATCATTGTATTCTGTTTTTATTTATGTTAAACACAACATCCCAACTTCATTGGAATTGGGGTTGTAAGTAGCAGAGCACGACCGACTAGTAATTTATGTGTGTGCTCAGACGAAAGACTGCATTTTACTACTATCCCAAACCCCACTCTAATTATTGTGACATATATGTTACATATGTATTTGCTTATAGTCTCTCTTCTCTCGCAACTGCTACCTCAAGACCCTGGCTTGACTAGACTGCTGAAAGAATACATCAGTGTTCCCTGGATTATAGGTCTTCTGTGGAGCCTTCTCAATGCTTACTCCTTGCTTCTTGGTTTACCTCAATAATATGATGACTTCCATGTTGCGGTGATAGCACAGTCATTTCTGAACAGTATTCTTTGTAACGCCTCTTTACAACTGTGGGACTGTGAAGCCCTTTGAGACTCTTTTGTGATCAAGGGCTATGCAAATAATCTTTGTTTTCCTCATGTCAGGTAAATTTGATTGTTTCTTGTCTCAATTTATTGTTTGTTTTGGTGACTTTCTAGCATCCCTCCTTGCCCTGCTCGCCACTCACAGAAAACTACATCCCTTTTTCCTTGTGTTCTACTTTTGTTGTGGTTCCTTTTTCTTTTTCTTGTAAACATACTTCTCTGAATTTGGAATTCTTACCTACATTTTTACCCATATTATTCAGATTCTCTTTTAGTTTTTTTCCTGTTTTCTTTGCACTTTTTGTTGCACTGTTCCTATTTGTTCCTACAAGGTAATTAGGTCCATAAAGACTTTGTTGCTTACATAATGTATATTCCACCATATTCTGTTTCTGCTGAGGGGTCCTGTCAGTTGCAAATTGATAATTTTGCTTGAATTGAGGAGGAATTTTTTTTTAATGTATATATTAATATATGTATTGCATTTCATGTTTGACCAAATTGATTATTCTGGTCAGGGTCACAGGTAAACTGGCAGACGTTGGGGTGGCCTGATAGCTACTCAATCATAGGGACAGACATTCACACCTCAAGGCTATTTAGACTTTTCAATTAAACTGCAATGCATTATTTTGGGGAAAGGAGAGGTACCATGAGTACCAGACAAAAACTAACACAAGCATTGAAGTTTGAGCATGAAAATGACACACAAAAATATCTGAGCCCACATTTGAACCCAGAACCTTTGCCTGTGAGGCAAATTTGAAAACCACGTGCATAACCAAGCTGCATGTTTCACAGTTTATTATGTGAATGTTCTGACACTATCACTCACGAAAAAAATCTCACGTTTTTTTTGTCTGATATCCCAGTGGCTACAGGGGTCATTCTGCTGTCTACAGCATATGCTAATCAAAATACCTCAGGAGGCTCTTTTCTTCGTGGCAGTGCCAACACTCCTATCATCACTCCCTTGAGTGGCACTGAGTTGTACCTGCCTTGGAAGCTGTAAGGCACTAGTAATGCAATAACATGTGATTATTTGCTGCTACGGAGCTTTTCTGAGAAGATGTGATTTCAACGGAAAATTACAAGTTATGTAAAAATTGGATTCAAGAAATGTTGAAAAAGAGGAATGCATCCTACAAAAGTACTGATAATTAAAGGGCGATGAAAAGGGAATTTGTGGAAGAACTGCTCAAGTCTCATAGCATTCCATAGTAACATCTGCATTTAACATCAATGGGAACATTGTGTTGTGTGATGTTGTGACACTCGTACATATTGCATGATAGCAAAGCAGCAATCACACTTTCAGCAGTAAGTCAACACTTCAAAATTGGCATTTATGAAGACTCCTAAATATCCCAATGGTTTAATTTCTATTAAATAAAGGTTAGTAACGTGAGTAATATTATTTCTATCCAATCTCAATCCCAGGACCATCAGTTCTTAATCAGCTGTGACACCAACAATCACCACTCAAACACGCAGCAGCCCCTCGACCCCCCGCCCTCTCTCCCATCCTCATTCCCTTATATACCATACAAAAATGGCATTTTCATGTAGTGTACAGAAAATTACTTGATTCATTTAGTGTGTATGCTCTGTAATCATAATACTGTAGGTTCAGCCGCTGAATATTAACTGCGAGAAGTGATTCTAGATCTCTTTTGAATTTAGTTTGAATTTGTGAATCCAAGGCTTGACTTTTGAATTAATACATTTTGTTAAGACACATTTCTCTTTGCTTAAATCACACCAAACAATGACCCAAGAGGTCCTTGTTCATAATTGAATTAAATCAATATATCTGTAAATGTACATTTCTAACACTCTTTGTATAATCATGTATTTAATCCCTCATTAATCAGACACATAAAATAAATGAATTAATTAATAAATTAAGCAATTTGGAAGACTGAAGAGTACAATAAGACAAAATAAACACATTTTCTTCATGCAGAGAAACATTGATTTACGCCGCTCAAGTACATGATGTACAAATTTAAGATTAAAATTAAATTTGCCTCATTTCTTTGCTTTTTTGTTTTGGCCTCCAACTTGAGCAAGGCTTATCTCCACCTGCAAAGGATGCCTGCTTCAAGCTGTGCCACATGAATAGCATCCTCCTCTTTAAGCACTCATTCAGGAAAATTGACTAAAATCATTGTCTGTTTCACTTCAACAAATACGACACTGGCTGATATGATGAGCAAAAATGTAGCTTAAACATAAGAGTAGCAATAGAGGATGTCCGCTCCAGAGATGGGTAGAGTAGCCAAATATTGTACTCAAGTAAGAGTACTGGTACTTGACAATAATGTGACTCAAGTACAAGTAAAAAGTAGTCCTCCAAAAAATTATGAATAAAAGTAGAAAGTACACAGTGAAATATTTACTCAAGTACTGAGATAATAGTAGCTTCTGATTTTTTTTAACCACAGCATGAACATCAATAAAATAAAAATAACATAATAAAATATGAATGTGCAAATTCTGATATTACTGTGTGTGCGTGCGTGTGTGTGTGTGTATGTGTGTGTGTGTGTGTGTGTGTGTGTATACACAGCCAAAACGACAACATATACAATTTACTGCAAGGTGTTTTCTCAAGTTATAAGTGGCTAAAATATCCACGTTTGGACGGACAGTGCCAGACAAATACGACAATAAATGAAAGCTGTTGGTTTTGTTTGTCTAAATGTAAACACGAGTCACGCGCTATTACCTTCATGGTAACGACGACCATCCCAACATGGTGGCCACAAAGGCACGACGATCAGTCGGGCTGGCGTATCTAGTGTTAATACCAATCCCGGGAAGCCCAATAGAAGACGTTATGTGAGGTCATGTGACTTTCTTGCATAGTTTGATTGGTGAACTAGACTTAAATGTCACTATGCTTTAATTGGATTGGAGTAAACAATCCCCAATGCGGAAGTCGAAGTCTCTCGCGCACAAAATACACTGAACAAAAATATAAAGGCAACACTTTTAGTTTTGCTCCCATTTTTCGTGAGCTTGACTCAAAGATCTAAAACTTTTTCTACATATACACAAAAGGCCATTTCCCTCAAATATTGTTCACAAATTTGTCTAAGTCTGTTTTAGTGAGCATTTCTCCTTTGTCGAGATAATCCATCCCACCTCACAGGTGTGGCATATCAAGATGCTGATTAGACAGCATGATTATTGCACAGGTGTGCCTTAGGCACAGTGTTTGTCCTGTTTGCCATGGAAACAAAACATGGTTAAGCATGTCTCCATCTAATGGACATTATGGTAACTAACCCACTGTGTCTACTTTTAGTACCACATGTTAGCTCAGACCCAATCAATCATGTAACAGTGTATATATACAAAAATCATTCCTTATTACATAATCAAATATCATTAAAACCACACAATGTATTATCCATCCATTTTCTGAGCCGCTTCTCCTCACTTGGGTCGCGGGCGTGCTGGAGCCTATCCCAGCTGTCATCGGGCAGGAGGCGGGGTACACCCTGAACTGGTTGCCAGCCAGGGCACATACAAACAAACAGCCATTCGCACTCACAGTCACACCTACGGGTAATTTTAGAGTCTCCAATTAATGCATGTTTTTGGGATGTGGGAGGAAACCGGAGTGCCCGGAGAAAACCCACGCAGGCACGGGGAGAACATGCAAACTCCAAACAGGCGGGGCCGGGGATTGAACCCATGTCCTCAGAACTGTGAGGCTGACGCTCTAACCAGTCGAACAATGCCGCCCACAATGTATTAAGTAAATAAAATTCCACTGCAATTCTCACTTATACAACGAAAGGTCCTCATACTTAATCAACTATCACATATCACGGTGTGGGCACAAATGACTTATGTAATAAGCTGTTACAGGTTATATATGTTTGCGAACATGCATTGAGCAAGCAAATCAGCGCAATGGCTTTTCTGTGTCGAAAACATTTTAACCTCTACTTTGGCTCCATCTCATGGACAAATTGTCGTTATACATGACTGGTTGGCTTCCATTTCTGGCTCCCCTGTTGGACTTTTGTAGTAATGTATTTTTGGCATCATCTGGTAGACATTTGTAATATCTCTAGCCAATTGTATTAATAGCTTTCTGAACCTTTATCCGATCAAAAATAAGGGTATATTTTGTACCATTAATTATATGTCATTTATTACATTATGCACTATTTATTTTGTGCCACTAGTTAGATGCGATAATGCTACATTATGCCACCACTCGACAATACACATACAGTATATTATGTTTTACAGTAATAGGCCTACCATAATTTCTCGTGTTAATATGTTTTCGAGTATACGCACCCCCAGAATCACACTTGCATAGCTGAATTTTCCTTGTACCTATGTATAATACGCACCTCAGAATTTCTGGTATTCATGCTCACAAAATGAAATATTATCCACATAGTAATTTATTTTTTGTCAGGTTTTTCAAAGAAATTGGTATAGTGAGAAAAGCACAGCTGTTGCAACCTGGCGAAAAGGTGAGCGTGGCCGTTGTTTTCTCCTTCGGCGCCCACAGCGCCAGATTTAGTCACAGAGGGAACTGAGTGGTAGTTGCGATAGTGGTGGTGGTAGAAGTCCGGTAGGGTACGCGTGAGGGCTCCCTTTGGAGCTCACAGCGTTGGATGAGTCGAATCGTTGGTGCATAGATCACTGGGCATTGTTATTTTGTCGGCCGGTGTTGTGCTGCGAGCAGAGGTGTCAAGTAACGAAGTACAAATACTGTACTTTTACTCCTTATTTATTCACACAAATTTCTGTACTTTTTACTCCTTACATTTTATAAACAACCTCATTAGTTTTAAAACATTACTTTTAAAACATTCTCAGGTTAGCGCAAGACAGCGTAAAAGACAAGATGCGAATATTGCCCACATTTTGCACGCGACAAAGGTCTTGCCTGATAAAATTTGAGTGCATGCTCAATTTGATGTGTGTGAACTGTTTTAGTGGTTTATTTTTTTTCCCTCGCTTTGTGAAATGCTTCAATCCGTCGTCCAGCCGTTGCTGTTGAAGCAGACAGACTAACAGGGTATCCCAGTTGCGGGATAGCGGCACACAGGGGGAAAAATACCAGGTGCCACTGCTCGGCATGAAATTGAAGCATATTACCGCGATATATGTTAGAACTTTGATGGTCAATGTGTCCTGCACTTCACCTTAGCTCTTGCAGCTAGGTAGCTGCCTTCTTTATCAATGCACGAGCCGCTACTCACAGCTTGAATGTCATGCTGAGCGGCAAAGTCGCTGTCTCAGCCCAGGCCTTAGCTAGTGATGAGGGAGCCTAGGGAACTCCCCCACTCCCTTTCCACAACCACATTAATTAAAGCATTGTATTTTATTTCAAAGTTGACAAAAGGTGAGCTATGTAATTTAGACCACCTTTTTTCCATAAGTGAATCATCTCAACACTTTTATTGTAATTGATAAGAACATGGTAGCACGGTGAACAACTGGTTAGCACATGTGCCTCACAGTTCTGAGGACCCGGGTTCAAATCCGGCCTTACCTGTGTGGCGTTTGTATGTTCTCACTGTGCCTGCGTGGGTTTTCTCCGGGTACTCCGGTTTCCTCCCACATCCCCAAAAACATGCGTGGTAGGTTAATTGAAGACTCTAAATTGCCTGTAGGTGTGAATGGTTGCTTTTTTTTTATGTGCCCTGCAATTGGCAGGTGCCTCAATAAACGTTAAATATGAATTCAAATAGTTTGTTTTAAAATTTTTGTTTGGTGTTTTGGCCTTGGTTCACCCATATTTTTTTAAGATAATAGATAGATGCTAATACAACTAATTGTTAATAAATAATTTTTGTTACACAAAATTAAGTGTCTCAGTGTCTGTTTGGGACTTTAAGGAAATGGGGAGCCTTTTTCACATTACGTCCTGGAAACCTGATGGGGCATAACAGCGGCTTTGGATTTATCGCTTAGATGCAGCTGCTCGGCCATGGAAACCCATTAAATGAAATTCTCTGCACACTGTTTTTGAGCTAATCTGAAGCCCACATGAAGTTGGGAGGTCAGTTGAGATTGATTCGGCAGAAAGTTGGCAACCTCTTCGCACTATGCGTCTCAGCTTCTGCTGACCCCACTCCGTCAGTTTACGTGGCCTACCTACAGTCCCTGATTCCTATTTGAATGGGTGAGGGATTACTTTTTGCAATATATATCAAATCCCGACCCCCCGAGTTTGCATGTTCTTCCCGTGCCTGGGTGGGTTTTCTCCGGGCACTCCGGTTTCCTCCCACATCCCAAAAACATGTGTGGTAGGTTGATTGAAGACTCTAAATTGCCTGTAGGTGTGAATGTGAGTGTGAATGGTTGTTTGTTTATATGTGCCCTGCGATTGGCTGGCGACCAGTTCAGGGTGTACCCCGCCTCCTGCCTGAAGATAGCTGGGATAGGCTCCAGCAGCCCACGACCCTAGTGAGGATAAGCGGTAAAGAAAATGTATGGATGGATGGATGGATGATTTAATTTGAGTTTGATCAACCCGTTTAATATAGTTGTGTTCATGTGACAATCATATCTTCATATCTCATTAAAAAAGCTTCAACTTTCATTTAATCAAGTATCTCTTTGAATTAACGTGCTTTCCCCCCGTATAATATAGAAGTATACAGATGCACCAGCTGAAACTCCATCATGTCTTGTCAACTAATGAGATGCAATAAAAGAGTGGTGATGCAGATTGTTTATATTTCTGTGGTCATGATTGTCAAAGATGTAGAGTAAACTGCCCAAAAAAATAATATAATCATCCAATTGTAACTCCCAGATCAATCACACTTCTCAGATATACAGTTAGGGAATTGTTTTGAAGGTGACCAAGTTTGTGGCCCGATGAGAACGAATGGTTTTTACAGGTCCTCTAATAGCAAGAAACCGTCGAAGTGAAATGAAACTGAATGTGTCAAGTGACTCTATCACTTCAATGTGGACTGCTCTTATACTTAAGCATGTGAAGATGACAGCCCACCTTTTGTTTTTGGATGTGTCCTCAGGTTCTCTTTGAAGAAACAAACCATGGGCCAAATACTTCTATGCCCACATTTGTGAATGGAGGGTCTGTTGAGAGACCGTCGAGGGAAGTTAGACATTTTCTGTGGACTTAGAGGAGCTCGAAGGCGTTTGCTAGTTATACATTGATAGATGATAGTGCTAATCTTTCTCTTGCCTCTGACAATCCACCATCCTGCAGCACAAACAGCTCCTTCTGTGAACAAGCGATCTTGGTGATTAGTTTGTTCATGGTAGTGTCTGATGAGAAGTGCTGAAATATGATGGTGACCAGGAATGACGATGGGGTTCTTTTCATTTTCATTGATGCTTGACTTAGTGATGCGACCAACTACTGCTTGGACCCATTTGTGTCCAAGCAGGGGTCCAAGTTCTTTAAAGGACTTGTTTTAGGAAGTTTGTCTTGTCTTTGTATACACTTTATCTCTTCAGTATGCATTTCCTGTTGCACTGCTCAAATGACAACATTTTGGGCTTGATTGAGCTCAGTTAGAGTGAGTCCTGTTTCACAGTAGTACCTGCCATGACACTGTTTTGCCTTGCGTGAGGATGAGCTGAAACAGTGACTGATGTGCAGGAGACGACCAAGTGCACAAGTGAGATCTTTCCAGGTAGAAAACTTTGAAAACCGGTGAGAGCCGAGTTGTTTGGAGCGGGCAGTGGTTTTGAGTGTGGCTACTTGAGATCTGACATCTGCATCAGTGTTGGGCTCAACAAGGTCATAAGTGTCATTAACAGACTTTTGACTTTGGAACAGAATGTCTGGGCCAGTGAGCCAGTTAGTAAGAGGCATTTGATACACAGGAACTGAACAAGTAGCGTGATCTGTGGGGTTCTGACTGCTGGATATGTAATGCAACTGGCTCAGCTGAGATGAGCTGTTGATTCTGTTGACACGGTTGCTAACATAGACATAGAATTTACGTGTTTCTTTATAAAAATAACCCAAGACAACTTTACTGTCTGAGTAAAATGTAGTGTTGTCTAACCCAAGGTCTAGTTCATCGGAGATTAGATCTGCGAGCTCTACTGCTAACACAGCGGCACCAAGTTTCAATCTTGGTGTGGTCTGATCTGAGCGTGGTTCTAACTTTGCTTTACCCATAACAAAGCCAACGTGACAGTCTCCCTTTGCATCTGTGACTTTTAGATAGGCTACTGTTGCTATTGCCTTGGTAGACGCATCGGAGAAAACCCCTTTCTTTAGAGCACGAGAAGGGGAAATGTCTGTGTACACTCTTGGGATTGACAGTTCAGACAGCTCTTTGAGTGAGTCTTTCCAAAGTGACCAAATTTATTCAATTTCTGGGGGCAGTGGAGCATCCCAATCTCCATTTTCATCAGTAACCTCACGGAGGATAGACGTTACCTGAATAGTGACTGGCGCTCACAACATTTTATTAAAAAGACTCCGAAACCTGGTAGGCCTCTCTGGTAATGTTTTTAATTGTTTCACTCTTTCTTCCATGGGCAGCCATGGACCAATGGTTAAGATCATCGCCTGCCACTGTGGGGGACCTAGGTTCAAGACCCTGACTGGACCATCTGCCAACATCCCCCAGACTCACGGCTGTGGTGTCCTTGAGCAAGAAACTGATACCCCGAAATGCTCCCTGGACGCTTCAGCTGCCCCCTGCTCCAGTGTGTTCCACTAACATGTGTATGTGTTCACTGTGATGGGTTAAATGCAGAGAACAAATTTCGTGTGTATGCATGCATGTTAATGACAATAAAAGGTGATTCTTCTTCTTCTTCTTTGTAAAAATGGATACACATTTCTCCTGAACATAGGAAATTTAGTTTGGTCTGTATAAGGTTACATTTTAGGTCCATCCATTCATCCATCCATCCATTTTCTGTACCGCTTATCCTCACAAGGGTCGTGGGCGTGCTGGAGCCTCTCCCAGCTATCTTCGGGTGGGAGGCAGGGTACACCCTGAACTGGTCGCCAGCCAATCGCAGCGCACATAGAAACAAACAATCATTTGCCCTCACATTCACACCTACAGGCAATTTAGAGTCTTGAATTAACCTACCATGCATGGTTTGGGGATGTGGGAGGAAACCGGAGTGCCCGGAGAAAACCCACAAAGGCACAGCGAGAACATGCAAACTCCACACAGGCGAAGTCCTCAGAACTTTGAGGGCCAACCAGTCTTGCACCGTGCCGCCAATTTTAGGTCCAATTATTTTTAATACAGTATATATGTGCTTCCGCTTGGGGACATCATCCTGTGCTGACAAAGACCAGAGGGCAAGAACACATTCCACCGGTTTTAAGATCACTGCATTGCCTTACTGTGTGTTTTAGGATCGATTTTAAGGTTGTTTTACTAGTTTTTAAATGTCTTAACGGTCTTGTTTCATTTTAATGTCTAAATATTGCTATATAAATAAATTTGATTTGATTTGAACAATCCGGATGGTCCTTTTCCTCTTGGAGGATATGATGTCCAAGATTTCCAAAAACAATTTAAAATGTGGAATCGTCAGACAACAGCACGTTTTTTCTTTGCGTCAGTTTGTCTAAGATGAGCTTGGGCCCATGGAAGCCGGCAGCATTTCTGGGTGTTGTTTATATATGGCTTTCAATTTGTATGGTAGAGTTTTAACTTGTATTTGTAGATGTAGCAACGAACTGTGTTAACTGAAAATTATTTTCTGAAGTGTTCCTGAGCCCAAACTGCAGTATCCTTTACACAATGATTCCGTTTTTTAACGCGGTGCTGTCTGAGGGATCGAAGGTCACGTGCATTCAATGTTGTTTTCCGGCCTTGCCACTTATGTGCAGAGATTTTTCCAGATTCTCTAAATCTTTTGATATTATGGACCTTCGAGGATGAAATCCCTAAATTCCTTGCAATTGTACATTGAGAAATCTTCTTAAACTATTTGCTCATGCAGTTGTTCACAAAGTGGTGAACCTTGTCCCATCCTTGCTTGTGGACAAGTGAGCCTTATGGGCCTGTGAAATGTTCCGAACAGGTGTTGTTGTTTTTTTAGCATTCCTCAACTTTCCCAGTTTTTTCTTGCCCATCCCAACTTTTTTGGAACGTCTTGCAGGCATCAAATTCAAAATAAGAGAATAGTTACAAACAAAATAATGTTCATCAGTTTGAACATTTAATTTCTTGTCTTTGTAGTGTATTCAATTGAATATAGTTTGAAAAGGATTTGCAAATCATTGTATTAAATTTTAAATTTAATTTCACACAATGCCCCAAATTCATTGGAATTGTGGTTTGTGGATGAATTGAATATATGCTTCATAGGGTTTTACAGGTCACTAGTAGTTTACGTAAAGTTGATTCACAACATGAAGGAAATATAATTAAAAAAGACCACAATTAAAAATAATTTCTCTTAAGCCAATACACTATCAAAAAAAAAAAAGTTTAAAGCCAGAAAAAAAAAAATTACTTTAACTAATTCATCTTTGAATTCCACTGAAATACAAGTACATTTTTTTGGAATTATATTTAACGGATCAGAAATAAAATTGAGCATGTGTGTGTGTGTGTGTTTGGGTGGTTTGCAGAAAGGCTCAAGTCTGATAGGGTGCACATCTCACTAAAGCCAATCCTGCTGCTTTAGGGCTTAATGTCAATCCTGCAGTTGGAGATTGGGGGGTATGGGGGGGGGGGGGGGGGGAGTCCCAGGCATGATTATGAAAGACCAGATTGGTTTTTCAGAGTGTCAAACATATTTCCATTTCCCTAGACAAAAGTACAAGATTCGTAGAGAAAGCAGTGTGTCGATCACTTTTCTACTATACTGTTACATTGACAGGGAAATCATTTCTGGATATGCGCAGTTCACAGTGAGCTACATGTTTGAAACAATCTGACAGTGATCCATGGCTTTACCCCTTAAACCTAAAGTACAGCCCAGATTTGAAAGAAACTGAGCTGTCTTCTCAAGTTTGAATATCGGAGATGGGTAACTTTGATTAGGGCCACAATTGTTTTATCTGTACTACAAAAGAAAGTCATCATTTTTTTTTTAATCATCATGTGTGTCAACAGTCATTAATTCTTTTAGAGTAAAAATGGGGAGCTCGCAAAAATATTCTTCTTATTTTCTTTCAGCTTGTCCCATTACGGTCTCCTGCATCCTTCTCTCTAACACCAACTGCCCGCATGTCTTCCCTCACGACATCTATCAACCTTCTCTTTGGTCTTCCTCTAGCTCTCTTGCCTGGCAGCTTCATCCTCATCATCCTTCTACCAATATATTCACTCTCGTGTTCAAAGCATCAAAATCTGCTCTCTCTAACTTTGTATACAAAACATCTAACCTTGGCTGTCCCTCTGATGAGCTAATTTCTAATCCCATCCAACCTGGTCACTCCGAGACAGAATCTAAACATCTTAATTTCTGCCACCTCCAGCTTCCTGTTGTCTGTTCAGTGCCACTGTCTCTAATCTAAACATCATGGCTGGCCTCACTACTGCCTTATAAAGTTAGCCCTTCATCCTAACAGACTCTTCTGTCATGTAATACACCTGAGACCTTCCTCCACCCGTTCCAACCTGCTTGGACCCGTTTCTTCACTTCCTTACCACACTCCCCATTGCTCTGGACTGTTGACCAAGTATTTAAAGTCCTCCACCCTCGCTATCTGTTCTCGCTGTAGCCCCACTCTTCCTCCTCCACCCCTCTCATACGTGCACATATTTTCTGTCTTACTTTGGCAAATCTTCATTGCTTTCCTTTCCGGTGCATGCCTCCACCTTTCTAAATGTTCTTCCACCTGCTCCCTGCTGCTACAATGTCATCTGCGAACATCATGGTCCACGAGGATTCCAGTCTAACCTCATCTGTTAGCCTATCCATCACCACTGCAAACAGGAAGGGGCTCAGGGCTGATCCCTGATGCAGTCCCACCTCCACCTTAAATGCCTCTGTCACACCTACAGCACACCTCACAACTGTTCTGCTGCCCTCACATGTCCTGAACTATTGTGTCATACTTCTCTGCCACTCCAGAGCTCTGCATGCAGTACCACAGTTGCTTTCTGGGTACTCTGTCAGCAGCTTTCTCTAGATCTACAAAGAGACAATGTAGCTTCTTCTGACTTTCTCTGTACTGCTCCATCAACACCCTCAAGCTAAATATTGCATCTGTGGTATTCTTCCTAGGCATGAAACCATACTGTTGCTTGCAAATTCTCATTTCTGTCCCGAGTCAAGCCTCCACTACTCTTTCCCGTAACTTCATCATGTGGCTCATCAACTTTATTCCTCTATAGTTCCCACAGCTCTGTACATCACCCTTGTTCTTAAAAATGGGCACCAGCACACTTTTCCTCCATTCCTCAGGCATCTAAAAAATATAATATTCTGTTGAACAACCAGGTCAAAAACTCCACAGTCTCCTCTCAGAGATACTTGCATACCTCTACAGGTACTGTATGTCATCAGGACCAACTGCCTTTCCATTTTTCATCCTTTACAGTGCCTTTCCAACTTCGCCCTTACTAATCATTGCTCCTTCCTGGTCCACCATACTTGACTGTTCTACTCTTCCTTCTCTCTCATTTTCCTCAGTCATCAACTCCTCAAAGCATTCTGTCCATCTATCAAGCACACTACTGCCACCAGTCAACACATTTCCATCTTTATCCTTAACCACCCTAACCTGCTGCACATTCTTCCAATCTCTATCCTTCTGTCTGTTGAACCTGTATAGAGCTTTCGCTCCTTTTTTTAGTGTCCAACCTGGCATACATCATATGCCTCTTGTTTGGCTTTTGCCACTTCAACCTTTGCCCTATGTCTCATCTGCATCCATTTTTTTGTGTTCCACTTCTTAGCTAACCTCTTTCCTTGTATGATTTCTTGTATTTTGAGGTTCCAGCACCAAGTCTCCTCCCTTTTTCTACCAGAAGACACACCAAGTAATCTCCTGCCTGTCTCTCTGATCATCTTGGGTGTAGAATTACAATCAGAATCATCTTAATTTGCCAAGTACGTCAAAAACACAAGGAATGTGTCTCCGGTAGTTGTAGCTGCTCTAGTTCGACAACAGACAGTCAATTGACAGAAAATAATTTTGAGAAACAAACATAAAAACACAGTCACTGAGCAATAAAAGGTTACCAGTAATGTGGTAATGCCGGTACAATTAATTAATTAATTTATTATTTTTTGGGGACAATTGTGCAATATGATGCAGAGTCCTCTACCAATTCGAGCAGTTTGAAATGACTAACAATAGTGTGGTGCAGTGACCATTGTACAAATGGCGCAGAGATTTCAAGAAATGTATGCCGTTTAAAGTGACAAGAAGTGCGATAATCTGGGACGATGTCAATTGTGCAATTGGTGCAGATACTTCTGAAGCACATGAGGGGCCAGTATTGGTGAACAACAGATATGCAAGTAGTGCAGGAAGGCGAGATTACTGCAGTGAGTGCACAGGTAATGTATAATTGGCCCGACAGAGATGTGACAACAATCTCAAGACAAAATTGGCAGCATGTTACAATGGAATTGTAAGTTAACTGTTGAAGAGTTTAGTGGCAAGAGGGCAAAAGCTGTTGGAATGTCTGCTTGTTTTAGTTTGCATTGATCGATAGCACCTACCTGAGGGAAGGAGCTGGAAGAGGTGGTGATGAGGATGTGGAGGGTACAAGAGGGTTTTGCATGCTCTTGTCTTAGATCTGGCAGCGTGCAAGTCCTGAGCGGAAAACTGAGCGGATTTGCAAAAGTTGGTGAAAGAAAGTCCAGGGTAGACTCCCTGATGTTTAGCAAGTGTTTCCTTGTGTAAGTAAGGGCTTTGTGAACGCGTCCTCGATGGCACCGTAATGCTTCCTGGCTTCCATCTTCACCGGGCAGACCGCGTCATGGAATTATCGGGGAAAACAAAAGGCGGAAGGATTTGCTTCTATATCAACGAAAAATGGTGTACGGACTTCAGCACACACTGTAGCCCGCATTTAGAGTCGCTGTTTTTGAACTGTAAGCCATTCTACTCGCCGTCTAAATTTGCATCTTTCATTCTCGCCGGTGCTTACATTCCGCCTCAAGCTAACACAAACACCGCACTACTAACGCTCGCTGAACAAGGAAATGAAATTTAAAAAAAAAAACACCCAGACTCACCCCTCATTATTCTCATTATAAGCTAAACTCAACCACAAACTCCCTAAATACAAGCAGCACATCAACTGTCCTACCAGGGAAAATAACATTTTAGACCACTGCTATACTACGCTAAATAACGCATATCGTGCCATACCTTGTGCAGCTCTGGGCGCGTCTGATCACTGCTTAATTCACTTAATACCAACATACAGGCAACTTAAATGTGCGAAGCCTACGGTGAAAACAGTGAAAAAGTGGACCAATGACTTAAAGATAGAACTTCAAAGCTGTCTAAACTGCACAGACTGGAGTGTCTGAAAATTCAGCTGGCAGCCTGGATGAATATACGGACACTGTCAGATCCTATATCAGTTTCTGTGAAGAGGTGTTCGTACCAACAAAGTCATTTTGCACAGTCAATAACAACAAACCGTGGTTCACTGCCAAACTTAAGCAACTTCGCCAGGCTAAAGAGGATGCATATCGAAGTGGGGACAGGGGCCTGTATAATCACACTAGAAACCAGCTGACGAAAGAAATTAACATTGCAAAGAGAAACTATGCAGTAAAGTTAGAAAAACAGTTTACCGCTAATGACCCTATATCAGTCTGGCATGCATTCCAATCAATCCCCCTTAGCTGAGAACAATAGCACACTAGCCAACGACTTGAATACCTTCTACTGTAGATTTGAAAAGGACACTTTCACACCCCACACTCACCCAAACGCACCACTGACCACAATCACACCTCTAACTTCTGTGTTGACTATCCACGAACAGGATGTGAGACGCATCTTCAAACAACAAAAGATTAACGAAGCGGCAGGCCCAGACCTTGTGTCCCCATCTTGCCTCAAAGTCTGCATGGACCAGCTTGCTCCAGTCTTCACACAGATCTTCAATAGATCTCTGGAGCTATGCGAAGTACCAGCATGTTTCAAACGCTCCACCATCATCCCAGTCCCTAAGAAACCTGCAATCTCGGGTCTAAATGACTACAAGCCTGTCGCCTTGACATCTGTGGTCATTTAGTCCTTAGAACGCCTTGTGCTGGACCACCTCAAGAGCGTCACAGGTCCCCTGCTGGACCCCCTGCAGTTTGCCTACCGAGCAAACAGGTCTGCGGATGATTCAGTCAACATGGGACTGCACTTCATCCTAGAACACCTCGATGGTGCGGGGATCCTGTTTGTTGACTTCAGCTCTGCGTTCAACATCATCATCCCTGAACTCCTCTCATCCAAACATCTCCAGCTCAGCGTCTCCCCTGCCATCTGCCAGTGGATTTTCAGCTTCCTGACGGGTAGGACACAGCAGGTAGGGCTGGGGGAGGCCACCTCATCTACACGCACCATCAGCACCGGGGCGCCCCAAAGTTGTGTTCTCTGTCTGCTGCTCTTCTCGAACGACTGCACCTCAATGCACCTGGCTATCTAACTCCTGAAGTTTGCAGATGACACCACAGTCATCAGCCTCATCAAAGACAGTGACGAGTGTATCGACAGGAAGTGGAGCGGCTGGAGCTGAACACGCTCAAGACTGTAGAGATGATTGTGGACTTCAGGAAGCTCAACTGCCTTGTGTCAACCGTCGAGTTCAACATCAACTCCATCCTAAAAAAGGCCCAGCAGAGGATGTACTTCCTGCGGCTTCTGAGAAAGCAAGGCTTGCCACAGGAACTGTTGTCACATTTCTGTTGGGCCAATTATACATTATTCATGCTCTCTCTGTAGTAGTCTCACCACGCTGCACGCTTTGCATATCTGTTGTTGACCAATACTGGCCACTCATGTGCTTGAGTAGCATCTGCACCATTTGCACAATTGACTTAGTAGTATCTGCACCATTTGCACAATCGACATTGTCCCAGATTAACGCACTTCTAGTCACTTTCAACTGCATAGATTTCTTGAAGTCTCTGTGCCTTTTTCACAATGGTCATTGTACCTGACCCTTGCTCTATTAGTCATTCAAACTGCTCTAATTGCTTGAGGACTAGGACACCTTTTTGCACAATTGTCAACAAAAATAAAAATAAAAATTGTACCGGCATAACCAGATTACTTGCAACCTTTAATTGCTCAGTGACTGTTTTTTTTCAATGTCTTTATGTCTCAAAAGTATTCTCTCTGAATTTACTGTCTGTTGTCGTACTACTCCAGCTACCGGAGAAAAATTCCTCGTGTGTTTTTGACATACTTGGCAAAATAAGGATGATTCTGACTCTGATGTCTCCATAAAGCACAGGGCGGCGGAATGTCTGAAGTCTTTCCTGGTCCTTGTCAGAGAGATGAAGCTCGTCCATTTTGTTGGGTAGGGAGCGTAGATTCGCAGGGTGAATTGACGGGAGTGCCATTCGAAATCCTCTTTTACGGAGCTTGACTTCGATGCCGGCACGCTTCCCTCTTCGTCGTCTTTCATACACCGTGGCCGCCCCACCAGTCAGTAACTTGGAGAAAATAACTGAGGGGATTTGCGAAAGTTGATGAAAGGAAGTCCAAGGTAGACTCCCTAATGTTTAGCAAGTCTTCCCCTGTGTAAGTGAGTCGCGTAATGTCTAGACACATTTGACCTCTATCAACATATTAAGAGTACAACCCACACTCAAGGTCACATCTTAGACCTGGTCATCTCTCAGGATGTTAAAATTCTATAAACTGACATAAAGGATATGGCTATTTATGACCATTTTTGTGTATTCTTCGAATTACAGATTCTTCCAAAGGTTCAGACAACCTTTAAATTAAGAAAAGGTACATAAATGAGACTACCGCGACTAAGTTTATGGAGACCATAGCTGTGCCACAAACTGTGAATGCTGAGACAGTTGACACTGATAATTTCACCTGGAAAATCTCAAATGTCATGAATGCTGTCGCTCCTATTAAAACTAAGACAATTTTGAGTTGACCTAGGACACCGTGGAGCAGCACTATGATGGTAAAGAACTCTAAATCAAAGTGTAGGAAAGCAGAACGTAAGTGGAGAAAAACTAACCTCCAAATTAACTATGACCTCTACAGACAAAGTCTTTGTAATTCTAACCAAGATTTAGTCAGGGCTAGACAGCAACACCTTTCTGAAATCATCAGTAAGAACTTCAACAATGCTTGGACTCTGTTTGCTGTGGTTGACAAGCTCACAACCCCCCCCCCACAAATCAGATTGGTCCAGAACTCCTAACAGCTGATAAATTTGCTACTTATTTTCGCGAAAAAATACAATCCATCAGGTTAAATAGCAGCCCAAATCAGCAAAATGATACTACATCCGAAGCCACCCAGGAAAAACTCTATTACCATGTCAAAATTTGACACAGTTGACCAAAAAACTGTTGAGAAAACGGTTCAGCAGCTGAAACCATCAACGAGCTGTCTTGAACAATACCATACCATCTGACTTTTTCAAAGCTATTGCGAAGTCTGTGCTAGCTGATTTGCAGCAAATAATCAGTTGCTCATTTCAGTCAGGCAGGTTTCCTAAAGCTCTTAAAGTAGCTGCCATTAAGCCTCTTCTAAAAAATAGAACGCTGGATGCTTCCATGTTAGCAGGCTATAGACCCATCTCAAATCTCCCTTTCATAGCCAAGATTGTTGAGAAAGTTATTTTAAATGAACTCAGCAATTTCTTGACCTTAAATGGACTTTTTGACAAATTTCAATGAGGTTTCTGAACTCATCACAGTACAGAATCTGTTCTTATCAAAGTGCTAAATGATATAAGGTTAAATACTGACTCAGGAAAGGTGTCAATTCTGGTCCTGTTGGATCTCAGTGCGGCTTTTGATACGGTGGATCATAATATACTGCTGAACAGGTTGAAAACGTGGGTAGGACTAAATGGAACAGTTTTTAAATGGTTCAGGTCCTACCCCGACGAAAGGAGTTATTTTGTAACCATTGGAAGTGTCCCTCAAAGGTCAGTTCTTGGACCACTCCTGTTCAGCCTGTATATGCTACCCTTGGGTAAAATTCTTCACAACTTTTGACTGTCATAGCTATGCAGATGACACACAGTTATATCTAGCAGTGTCTCCAGATGACTACAGTTCAATTGAGGTGTTGTGTCACTGTCTAAAACAGATAAATAACTGGATGAGCCAATATTTTCTTCAATTAAACAACAACAAAACTGAGATAATTGTTTTTGGCAATAAAGAAAAGAAGATTGCTGTTAGTAAATACCTGGAGTCACTCTCTTTAAAAACCAAAGACCAAGTCCGAAACCTTGGTGTTCTGGTAGATTCCGACCTGACTTTCAACAGTCATATCAAATCAATTACTAAAACTGCTTTCTACCATCAGAAGAACATATCCAGATTGAAGGCATGCATGTGTCAAGCAGACCAGGAGAAGCTCATCCATGCTTTTATCTCAAGTAGGCTTGACTATTGTAATGACCTTCTGACTGGACTCCCAAAAAAGAGCATTAAACAGCTGCAGCTCATTCAGAATGCTGCAGCTCGGGTTCTGACCAGAACAAAGAGGTGAGAGCATATTACTCCAATTCTAAAGTCTTTACACTGGCTTCCAGTCAGCTTTAGAATAGATTTTATAAATCTTCGACTGGTCTATAAATCACTAAATGGTTTAGGTTCTGAATACATCAAAGAAATGCTCATGGAATATAAACCCAGTAGGGTTCTAAGATCGATAGACTCAGGTCAAATAGTGGAGCACAGAGTTAAAAGCAAACATGGTGAAGCAGCATTTAGCTGTTGTGCTACACACAAATGGAATAAGTTCCCAACAGAAGTGACGTCAGCCCCAAGTGTGAATATTTTTAAGTTCAGGTTAAAAACTCTTCTTTTCTCTCATGCTTTTTAGAGTATTTCCACTTTTAAATATTTCTTGCACTGTTCGCTGCTTTAATTGAACTTTTTTGGTTATTTTCTCTTTATTTTAAATGTTTATAACCAGTTTTTTTTCTTAGTTTTAAAATTATTTTAATCATGTAAAGCACATTGAGTTACCTTGTGTATGAAATGCGTGATATAAATAAATTAAAACTGGAGAAACCGGTGGGGGTGAGGCGAGACCGTCACAGGGCAATACTGACCCGCAACTGTGACCCCCGCCCAGGCCAACCAGCACCCCAAGGATGTGTGAATGTATGTAGTGCATTAAAAATCCACGGAAGAAAGTCATGGCAGGCCAGAGAGCAGGCCGGAGTGCCGGGACAACTGGTCGAGTGTCCTCCCCAGCCCGACCCTGCCCTCCCCTCACAGATGGGTGTATGATGCATTAAAAGCTGGAGGACCAGCAGAGCAGTGAAAGGGAGTGGGTGGGGGGGCGACCAGACCGGAAACCAGCACAAACGTGCCAGCACCCTGCCAGTCCCCCAGGGGACATTGAATGAGATATGAGTGTGCCCAATGTGAGGAGTATGTACAGTGTGAGTACTAAAAATGTGCAGAGTGTGTGAAGTAAGACTAGACTCCTGCGGGTCCGGCCCGGCCCGACCGGCCGGCAGACACAGAGAAAAGGGGGGAAAAAAAAAAAACAGCCATAATCCAGTGACCAGAAAAGGGCCAGAAGGCAGGCCCGACCGAGGCGGGAGGCGCTGACACCCACCATGAGCCCCAAGTCAGCCGGGGACCCCACACAGCACGAGGGAGAGAAGGGCGACGACCACGGCGGCGCGCCTCGGGGAGTGGCTCCTCCCCATGACCAGAGTCATCTGACACACCACGATCCTATGGTGTCTAGCCACACTCTCAACTACCACTACTTTACAGTCAGTAACCTCCTTGAAATTACATCATCTGCACAAGATGTAAATCACCTCTGTTCTTCTATCTCTGCTCTTGTAGGTGCCCCTATCTCCCAGCCTCTTCTGGAAGAAAAAGTTAACTACAGCAATTTCCAACCTTTTTGCAAAGTCTTCCAGTATCTGTCCCTCCAAGTCCTTTTCCTGGATGCCGATTTTACCCATCAATTCTTCATCACGCCTGTTTCCTACACTAACATTTTCATTACAATCTGCACAAAACACGACTCTCTCTTCTTTGGATGAACGCTCATATTTGTTTGGCAAGGTTTTAAGCCGGACGCTTAAAAGTCCTGTCCTGACACAACGCTCTGCATTTATCTGGGCTTGCTTTGTCCCCCCCATAGGGCTGCATTAGCTGGCAAAAATAACATATTTAATAGCTATTAGGTATGTGCTGTAATTCGTGCATTGTATTGTAGTGGCAACTCAAGTACAAACTTTGAATACCAGGCACAGGCAACAAAACCTGCCTCTAACTGTGAGCTGTGGTTCTTTTGTGCATGGATGTAGCAATGCATTTTTAGCAATATATGGGGGTGTAGCACAAGATATACTGTAAAATGTAACAAAGTTAAGGAATAGATGTGGAACTAGTAGGAAAACTTGTGTTGTTGGCTTGTCAGTGTGTGTGCAATTTTTATCAATGCAGAAAAAAATGCTGTTGGGCTGGGAGCAATATCTATAGTAGCGCCTCTTGCGATTGTCACATGCATAAATAAACAAACTAGAAGGCTTAACACATTTAAATCTCCACTACAGTCTGGCTCCAACAAAAGCTTAGGGCCAAATGCACTTGATAGTCTTCAGGCATATTTCCTCCAAAGGTCTGCACTTTGTTTGCCGGCATCGTGTTGTGGGTGTGACACTCGCCCAACAAGCTACAGCCCACAACTCATTGCTGATTCACCTCACCGACTCAATCTGCACGGCAGGCATCAATCAGCTCACTAGCCCAGCAGTTTAACAACCTGAGTACATGATTTGCTCTGTCAATCTAATGCTTTGCTTCTCTCTCAACCACTTGTTATACTGCAGTATACCAATCTATTTTTGCACATTTATTCTGCATCGTCCCTTCGCCTCCTTGTTTGCTCATGTTCACAATCATCTGTGTCAAGGCTGCTGTTTCAGCACCCTGAGTCCAGCCCCGTGTGTGTGTGTGTCATGAGTGCTTTGCAGGGTTGACGTGTTGGAGTCGAGCAGCTGCACCTTGTCATCCTAATTACACCTGACTGCTCTTAAGACACTGTGGGACTCCAACTCGTTGCCAGACTATCAACGCTCTACGTCGAGTTCGTAGCTTAGCCACCTTGCCTATCTTTTTGCTTCCTGAAGACCTAGTGAGTTACCTCTACTTAATTTTTGTTCTTTGTCCCCAGTCTGCCATCTGCCCTTACTCCCTGCAAATCAGTGCTCTCCTCGTGCGGCCCACCGACAACACGGACTCCTACCCTGCCAGACCAGTCCTCGTTAGAACCCTGCCAATCCCGGATTTAGTTCTCGGAGTTCCTTTGTTCACTTCCAAGCTGCAATAAACCTTTATTCACAAACTCACCTCCCTGTCCTCTCTTCATCTGGGTCCAACTTGCTACCTGAATCCTGACAATCTGTCTGTTTGCTTTCCTTTAGTTTTGCTCCTAAACATCCATCCATCCATCAATTTTCAACACCGCTTATCCTGGTTAGGGTTGCTGGGCGCTGAGCCTATCCCAGCTGACTTCGGGCGAAAGGGAGACTACATCCTGAACTGGTCGCCAGTCAGTCGTAAGGCACATGTTCCTAAAAAGTAGAAATTAATTAAACACAGTCTAGAATTGGACAATTGTAATTTGGCTGCTCATCAAATTGTCATGAACCGTATAGATACAGTGATACCTTGACTTATGAGTACCTCAACTTACATTTTTCAAGAAAGAAGCCATTGGTTGTTTGATTTCTTTTTTTTGTTTTTTTTTTGTTTGTGTTGTGAGCCAAAATTTTTGTTTTGAGCAAGCTTCAGATACACCATATTGTAATGCCCTTGCATGTGGACAAGGAGAGCCACATTTCCTGTGTAAAAGCCATTTTTTAACATCACAAAGTCTAACACACAAATACAAAATGAAAACACTCACAGAGAGCTGTTTTGGGCCACCAACTCATGCTCACACAGACTAACTTGTTCCAGCTCCTTACGTCACTCACTTGGCCACACCCCTTAAAGGCACACATCCAACACAAGAATAAGCATCATAATTACATGTTATAAAACCAGGTTATAGCTTTACATTCTCTTTTATCATATTTTATTGTTTTATTAATTTATTTTTCTTCATTGACAAAACAAAATGGGGGATGGAACGGATGAATGGCATTTCAGTTCATGTCAATGTGGAATGTATTCGATATATGAATAAATTGAGATGGAAACTTGGTCACTGAACAAACCAAACTTGCCAGTTAACACTGTAAATCTATCTAAAATTGAACAGAGTTGAAACACTGTGGCGTAACGGTGGGCGACTGGTTAGCACATCTGCCTCACAGATCTGAGGACCTGGGTTCAAATCCGGCCTCGCATGTGTGGAGTTTGCATGTTCTCCCTGTGCCTGCGTGGGTTTTCTCCAAGTACTCGGGTTTCCTCCCTCATCCCAAAAACATGCGTGTTAGGTTGATTGAAGACTCTAAATTGCCTGTAAGTGTGAATGTGGGCACGAATGGTTGTTTGTTTATATGTGCCCTGCGATTGGCTGGCGACCAGTTCGGGGTGTACCCCGACTCTCGCCTGAAGAGAGCTGGGATAGGCTCCAGCACACCCGCAACCCTTATGAGGATAAAGCGGTACAGACAATGGATGGATGGATGAAACATTGTTTTTTTCACTGAGCAAAGGTAGTTGACCCTGAACAATAGTCACCGATGCACCTACGAACAAGAAACAAAGGCCTATTTGCACCCATAGCTACAGTTCAATTTGCCAAAGTACAGTTTGGAAATTTATCCCTGATCTGAGCTGTTTCCTTCATTACGGTGGATGGAGGGAAATTGTCACAGCAGCAATATTCAGACATGTACAGATGTATGAATAGTATAGAAAAAACAACTAATGTTTTGTTTTGTTTTTTTCCTAAAAGATTGTACGCGATTGAAAAGCTTTCATTTAATTTCATTTGAGCTGAAAGTGGCAGTAGTGTGCATTTCGAGGGCTAAGGGCTGGTTAAGCCTGCCAAACACAAAGCGGTGGGGCTGGACTGGACGGAACTGGAAAAATGGAAACAAATTACAGTTGGCGACTGACCCTTGCACACCTATCAACGTGGTACACCAAAAAATATGCAACCCCTGGCACTCTTATCGGGAAACAAGATTTTGAAACACTGTCGCCTTAGAATACAAAGAAAGGCAAGGCCAAGAGGAGAGACTGTGGATAAAGTCCCATATTTTTATGAGACAAAGGGGTGCTTTGTCATCAGGTTTCAAGATGGTGATCATGTATCCATTGCAAATTACTCCAGGATGCATCCTGAGGCATTTCAGGGGCTGCTAGGAATGATAGCCCCATTTGTTGATGGCATGAATACAAACTTTCATGCAACCATTTCAGCGGCCAAAAAACTCCCGATAACTTTTACAATAACTTTTTAATCACATCCATCCATTTTCTGAATCGCTTATCTTCACCAGGGTCGCGGGTGTGTTGGATCCTACAGTATCTAAGCTGACTTCAGGTGAAACAATGTATTCATATTGGTATCTTGGCGGCTGCAGCGTTGGTAGTCTGGAGCTCACATCTGGCATTTTGGGTCTGTGCTGTTGCAATGTTATTCACCTACGATACGATTTGGAACCACAGCCTAACAAGTTGTCGGTAAAAAAAAAAAAAAACTAGTTGCAGAACCCTGTATACTGGGCAACACGATTGAATCATTCAGTGGTGTTTGTTTGCCTCACTTGGTGAGCTGTGGCTGGCTTAAAAACTTTCCTCTGTGTAGTATAGAACTGTACTGCATCAATGGAGAGACATTTCTTCATTTAGCTGCATGAGAAGAAAATATTAGAGGCAGTTCTCTGTGTAAAGCGGTGGAGTTCTCCAGCACTACAAACTACAACCACAATGGCAAGAACATGTTTGATTGATACCCCTCTAACAGCATTAATCAAAACTGAGGATAATATATTCAGAAAAAGCACAATTTTACCCATATATTGCACATATACATTGATTATACAATTGAGAGATGGGATAAAATGTGGTTGTCGATGACCACCTTCACGTTCTGATACCCTTCACAGCTATTGATAATGGGGATGTAAACAAATCTGATGTATTGGATTTAAGCCATCTGTTCTGGTTTAGGGAATGGGGTTTATTATTGGATTTACTCCCTACATTAAGACTCTCAGCTTGTGCTTTATTAAATTGTAAAATTGCCCAACATCCTGGCACCTCAAATTCCTGCATATCACCTGTGCTAGAGTTAGGATAACAAATGATTGGAGTACTTCAGCATGTGCCAATACTCACACACATACACACGCGCACACAGACAGCCACAGCTGTTGGCTTTTCAGATGAGCTGTCTCATCAGAGTTATTGTTACAATCATGTGACATTTAAGCAGTTGGCCATCTCCCAATTCACTGGGCAAAACAAACAGCACATGTCCTTGCACCTCTTTTTAGATCGCCAGTAACCGCCAATCTCACAAATCCCCCCCATCGCGCAGCCACCACACTCAGGCTGTCACTCACAGCCGCACACATACACACCCAGGCCAAACAGTCACACTGAGTCAATTCACCCTTTTCCACTGAATGAAATTCAATTATGAAAAGAAAAATGTTGAATAATCACAATTTACTGAATGAAAATCAAATGAGATGCAAATAAGCATGCTACTATGCATTTCAGGCATTTTGTCACACATAATGGTATAATGTTGATAAGGGAAGTGAGGCCAAAATAAATGCTAAAAGGGAAGTGCAAGACTGAGAAATAGAAGGAAATATGAGCAGCCACAAATGTTTTGAAATTTTTATGTTCTTATTTTAACGATATGTCTGTTTAGAAGATCACTAAAAAGTTAATTGTGCATTTATTGTCATACACTGCCTGCAGTTCCATTATTGTAGCCGGGAGGGCGCTTTGCGTTCTCTCGCTCTCTCTCTCTCCCCTCCCTTCTCTGTTTTCAGCACCTGTCTCCAATCAGCCTTATCACCACCGGTATATAAACCTGCATGTTCCAGGAAATCGAAGTATTGCAGTTACTTTCAGTGGTACCACGCCCCATTTACCTCCCGTAAGTCACCCTATTTCTCGTTCCCTTTTTGACTCCTGTGTCTACTTGTTCCAGTGTGTTCCCCCCCCCCCCCCCCCCCGTGTTCCTGATCCATGTAATTCCTGCCACCAAGCCAGCCACCGGTCCTCACCACTGCCTGCCACCTGTCCACACCGCCGCCTGCCAACCCACCTAGGACCACCGCCATTACCTTTCATCAATAAACTATTCATCCTTTCACATCTGCCTCCGACTGCTGGACACACTTAGCCATCATCGGATGGAGCCCCCACTGCCACTCACACTCAGCTATACCTCCTTCTGGTACAACACCACCCTCTTCCATGCTCGTTGACCTCTCCGGAGTCCCTGGAGAATATCATAATCTCTCTCTGGTATTTCGTAAAGATCTGGCCATTTCTTTAACCCCCCACCGCCCGTATGACTGTGCTATTAATCTGCTGCTGGGGGCCCCTCTTCCCTCCAGCCGTCTCTACAACCTTTCCCGACCTGAGAAGAGGGCTATGGGGGACTATATCAATGACTCCCTGGCTTCCGGACTCATTCGACCTTCCTCTTATCCAGTTGGGGCTGGCTTCTTTTTTGTTGCAAAAAAAGGCACCACTCTCTGCCCATGTATTGACTTCCGTGGTCTCAATGATATCACCGTGAAGAATAAATCTGCGCTTCCCTTCATCGACCCCTCATTTGAACCCTTCTGTGACGCCCAGGTATTCACCAAATTGGATCTACGGAACGCCTACCACCTCATCCGTATCAGAGAGGGGGACGAATGGAAGACCGCCTTCAATACTCCTCTCGGACACTTCGAGTATCTGGTCATGCCATTCGGTTTAACCAACACCCATGCAGTTTTCCAGACATTTATTACTGACGTCCTCCTTGACATGCCCAACCGGTTCGTATTTGTATACCTTGATGACATCCTCATTTTCTCCCGCTCCCCTGAAGAACACCGTCTCCATGTACACCAAGTCATTCAGCGTCTCCTTGAAAACAGGCTATATGTTAAACTTGAAAAGTGTGAATTCCACCTCTCCTCCGTACACTTCCTGGGCTACGTCATCTCCAAAGGTCAACTACAACCCGACCCTGCCAAGATCCAAGCAGTCGTTAACTGGCCCACTCCCACCACCCGCAAAGAACTACAACGTTTCCTTGGTTTCGCCAATTTCTACCGTCGGTTTATCCGTGATTACAACAAGGTTGCTATTCCCCTCACTAGCTTCACATCTGGCAGCTCCTTCTTTCGTTGGGCACCGGCAGGATCCCAAGCATTCAACTGACTCAAGACCCTGTTCACCAGTGCGCCCATAATTTTCCACCCCGACCCCTCCTTCCAGTTCGTGGTCGAGGTTGATGCCTCGGACACAGGGGCAGGGGCTGTCCTCTCTCAGCGGGACCCCACGACCCAGAAACTGCACCCCTGTGCCTTTTTTTCCCGTCGTCTGTCCCATGCCGAGAGGAACTACGATGTCGGCAACCGAGAGCTACTGGCCATTATATGGGCCTTGGAAGAGTGGAGGCACTGGTTGGAGGGGACTGAACAACCATTTATCATTTGGACGGATCACAAGAATCTCGCTTACCTCCGTTCCGCCAAACGCCTTGACCCCCGACAAGCTCGCTGGGCTCTCTTCTTGAGCAGGTTTAATTTCAATCTCTCCTTCCATCCTGGCTCCAAAAACAGCAAACCTGATGCCCTGTCTCGACTTTACTCACCCCCCACCAGCCCTGACAAACCGGAACCCATTCTTCCTTCCTCATGCTTCGTTGGTGCTGCCACATGGCAAATCGAACTGGTGGTTAAGGAAGCCCAAAAAACTCACCCGGATCCCAAGACTGGGCCTCCAAACCGCCTGTTCGTACCAGATTCTGAACGCTCTGACGTTCTTCAGTGGCCTCATACCTCCAAACTCACCTGTCATCCTGGCATCACCCGCACCATTCATTTCATCCGGCAGCATTTCTGGTGGCCCAGCCTTGTTCAAGACACCCGGGAGTTCGTGCAAGCCTGCTCCGTCTGTGCCCGAGGGAAGTCTTCACACCTACCCCCAGCTGGGCTGCTGCGTCCATTGCCTATCCCTAGCCGCCCTTGGTCCCATATTGCTCTGGACTTCGTTACCAGTCTACCTCCTTCTGAAGGTAACACTGTCATTCTCACCATTGTCGATCGTTTTTCCAAATCTGTCCATTACATACCTCTCCCTAAACTACCATCCGCCTTCGAAACTACTGACCTCCTTGTCCAGCATGTCTTTAGACTCCACAATATTCCCATCGATATTGTCTCTGACAGAGGTCCTCAGTTCTCATTCCTGGTGTGGAAGGAATTCTGTAAAGCGGTGGGCGCAGCAGCCAGCTTGTCATCGGGATATCATCCGCAGACCAACGGCCAGACGGAGTGGGCAAACCAATCCCTGGAATCAGCCCTCCGTTGTGTTGCTGCACACAACCCCTCCTCCTAGAGCTCATTCCTTTGAGTACGCCCACAACTCCCTCACCAGTTCCGCTACCAGTATGTCCCCATTCATGGCTTGCTATGGTTACCAACCGCCATTGTTCAAGGAGCAGGAGTGGGCAGTGGCAGTCCCCGCAGTCAAGGATAATCTCCAGCGGATCCAGGCTGTATGGAATGACGTCCGTGTGGCATTGACCCGGTCCACCGCACGCAACAAACAGCTCGCGGACCGTCATCGCTCCCCGACCCCCGAATACACGGTGGGCCAATTGGCTGGCTTTCTTCTCACGACCTCCCACTTCAGACTGAATCCCGTCAACTCATTCCCCGTTTCATTGGTCCTTTCCAGATTACTAAAATCATCAATCCCACTTCCATCCGGTTGGAGCTTCCTTGAAAATTCACACAACCTACCACGTCTCATTGCTTAAGCCTGTCTCCACCTGCGCCCTGAGCCCTCCGGCTGAACCCCCTCAAACCCCCCGGATTATTGACGACCATCCGGCGTTCACAGTGTTGAGCATCCTCGACGTGAAGCCTAGGGGGAGGGGGTTCCAGTACCTAGTCGACTGGGAAGGGTATGGGCCGGAGGAGCGGTCATGGATTTCCTGGAAACTAATACTCGATCATACCCTTTCGGGCGACTTCTACGCGGCTCACCCGGGGAAGCCTGGCAGGATGCCTGAAGGCGTCTGTTGAGAGGGGGGGTACTGTCATATACTGCCTGCAGTTCCATTATTGTAGCCGGGAGGGCACTTTGCGTTCTCTCTCTCCCCTCCCTTCTCTGTTTTCAGCACATGTCTACAATCAGCCTTATCACCGCCGGTATATAAACCTGCCTGTTCCTGGAAATCCTTGCCGAAGTATTGCAGTTACTTTCAGTGGTACCACGGCCCATTTACCTCCTTAAATCACCCTATTCCTCGTTCCCTTTTTGACTCCTGTGTCTCCTTGTTCCAGTGTGTTTTCCCCCCGTGTTCCTGATCTACATAATTCCTGCCGCCAAGCCAGCCGCCTGTCCTCATCACTGCCTGCCACCTGTCCACACCGCCGCCTGCCAACCCACCTAGGACCACCACCATTACCTTTCATCAATAAAATTCATCCTTTCACATCTGCCTCCGACTGCTCTTGGATCAAGCCACTCTCTATTCGTGTCATTTATACAGATATTTGCTTGATGGGCTTTCATTATGAAGCTGTGTTAGAGCCTGTGTTAGAGAATGTTTTATTCTATATTATTTATTGTTATATTGTTAATAAAAAGTGTGTTATTGTGATTTTATCTCCACATAATCAGTATGCTACCAAGCTATCATGGAGGATGACGGAAGACTGAACAAAAGCTAAGAGGGGTTGACTTGTAAAAGAAGGCCTCCAGCTTGATACTCTGGGAAGCAGTGCAGTGAGTAAACTGCACTGAAGGTAAACTTCCCCAGAAGCAGAGCCCAGTGTGTATGACACAAGGTGAGTTGTTAACTTGTGTTTGTCTGAATTTAAAAACAACAACAAAAAAACAAAAAAAAAACACCCAGTGGCTTTGTGACCCAAAGAGCTCATCATTCACCATATTACACTTCTAATCCACTAGGAATAGACATTGGTAGCACTGGGCAATTATCAGTTTTTGGTTTCCACAAGAATAATAGGTCTTGAACATGAGGTAATGACAAAAACAATATATATATATATATATATATATATTTAAAAATAAAAAAAGTGATATGATACAACCTGCTGGAATAACTCCCCGCCGTAGGGTTGATGAAGCAATTCATGAATTCAAAAGGAGCCTGGAATACAGCATCTGCTCATCCACTTTGAGAGATGGCTTGGTCATATCAGAATCATCTTTATTTGCCAAGTATGTCCAAAAAACACACAAGGAATTTGTCTCCGGTAGTTGGAGCTGCTCTAGTACGACAACAGACAGTCAATTGACACAGAACACTTTGAGACATAAAGACATTGACAAAAAAAAAACAGTCATTGAGCAATAAAGGGTTAATAGTTATCTGGTATTGCCGGTAAAAAAAATTTGGGGACAATTCTACAAAGATGCAGAGTCCTCTAGCACTTAGAGCAGTTTGAATGACTAATATAGCAATGGCCAGGGGACTACAGATGAAAACTAGCCTTCTGGCTAATTCTGGCTTTTTTAACCATGTGTACTTCATGTATTTTATGAACTTGCATTGTCCCCTTTCAAAAATAAACTGATAAACAATAGTCCGGTGCAATGACCATTGTGCAAAGGGCGCCGAGACTTCAAGGAGTGTATGCAGTTTAAAGTGACGAGTAGCGCGATAATCTGGGACAATGTTGATTGTGAAAATGTTGCAGATACTCCACAGTCAGTGTGCAAATGGAGCAGATGCTACTCTGGCATGAGTGGCCAGAATTGGTCAACAACAGATATGCAAATAGTGCAGCGTGGCGAGACTACTACAGTGAGTGCACGAGTAATATATAATTGGCCCGACAGAAATGTGACAACAAACTCAAGACAAGAAGACAAAAAATTGCCAGCATATTGCAATGGAATTGTAGGTTAGGTGTTTAAGAAGTAGATTGCAAGAGGAAAGAAGCTGTTGGAATGTCTGCTAGTACTAGTTTACATTGATCGTTAGCGCCGACCTGAGAGAAGGAGCTGGAAGAGCTGGTGACCGGAATGTGGAGGGTCCGAGAGGATTTTGCACGCTCTTGTCTTAGTTCTGGCAGCGTGCAAGTCCTCAAGGGTGGGACAATCCTTTCAGCAGTTTTGATTGTCCGTTGCAGTCGGAGTTTGTCCTTTTTTGTAGCAGACTGTGATGGAAGAACACAGGACTGATTCGATGACCACTGTGTAGAACTGCCTCAGCAGCTCCCATGGCAGGCCGTGCTTTCTCAGAAGCCGCAGGAAGTACATCCTCTGCTGGGCCTTTTTGAGGACGGAGTGGATGTTGTTTGCCCACTTCAGGTCCTGAGAGACTGTAATTCCCAGGAACTTGACGGTCTTGACGGTTGACACAAGGCAGCTGGACAAGGTGAGGGGCAGCTGTGGCGAAGGATGCCTCCTGAAGTCTACAGTCTTGAGCGTGTTCAGCTCCAGGTTGTGTCGGCCGCACCACAGCTCCAGCCGCTCCACTTCCTGTCGATATGCAGACTCGTCAGTGGTGTCATCTGCAAACTTGAGGAGTTTGACAGCCGGGTGCGCTGAGGTGCAGTCATTCGTGTAGCGAGAGAAGAGCAGCGGAGAGAGGACACAACCTTGGGGCGCCCCAGTGCTGATGCTGCGTGTGGATGAGGTGGTCTCTCCCAGCCTCACCTGCTGTGTCCTGCCCGTCAGGAAGCTATAAATCCACTGGCAGATGGCAGGTGAGACGCTGAGCTGGAGAAGCTTGGATGAAAGGAGTTCAGGGATGATGGTGTTGAACGCTGAGCTAAAATCCACGAACAGGATCCTCGTGTAGGTCCCTGCACTGTCGAGGTGTTCAAGGATGAAGTGTATTCCCATGTTGACTGCATCATCCGCAGACCTGTTCGCTCGTTAGGCAAACGGCAGGGGGTCCAGCAGGGGACCTGTGACGCTCTTGAGGTGGTCCAGCACGAGACGTTCAAAGGACTTCATGACCACAGATGTCAAGGCGACAGGCCTGTAGTCATTTAGACTCAAGTTTGCAGGTTTCTTGGGGACTGGAATGATGGTGGAGCGTTTGAAACAGGATGGTACTTCGCCCAGTTCCAGAGATCGATTGAAGATCTGAGTGAAGACTGTTGCGAGCTGGTCTGCGCAGACTTTGAGGCAGGATGGGGACACATGCCGCTTTGTTAATATTTTGTTGTTTGAAGATGCGTCTCACATCCTGTTCGTGGATGGTTAACGCAGAAGTCAGAGGTGTGATTGTAGTCGGGGGTGCGGCCGGATGGGTGTGGGGTGTGAAAGTGTCCTTTTTAAATCTGCAGGAGAAGGTATTCAAGTCGTTGGCTAGTGTTCTCAGTTTGGGGGGATTGTCGCTTGTAATTAGTCAGCGATTGGAATGCATGCCAGACTGATTTAGAGTCGTTAGCGCTAAACTGTTTTTCCAACTTTGCTGCATAGTTCCTCTTTGCAATGTTAATTTCTTTAGTCAGCAGGTTTCTAGCGCGATTATACACGGCCCTGTCCCCGCTCTGATATGCGTCCTCCTTAGCTTGGCGAAGCTGCTTAAGTTTGGCAGTGAACCACGGCTTGTTGTTGTTGAAAGTGGGAAATTACTTTGTTGGTACACACACATCTTCACAGAAACTGATATAGGATGTGACAGTGTCCGTATAGTGACAGTGTCCAGGCTGCCAGCTGAATTTTCAAAGACACTCCAGTCTGTGCAGTCTAAACAGCTTTGAAGTTCCATCTTTGCTTCATTGGTCCAGTTTTTCACTGTTTTCACTGTAGGCTTCGCGCATTTAAGTTCTTGCCTGTATGTCGGTATTAAGTGAATTAAGCTGTGATCAGACGAGCCCAGGGCTGCACGAGGTATAGCACGGTATGCGTTTTTTACCGTAGTATAGCAGTGGTCTCAAATGTTATTTTCCCTGGTCGGACAGTCGATGTGCTGCTTGTATTTAGGGAGTTCGTGGTTGAGTTTCGCTTTGTTAAAGTCCCCGGGATTAATGAGGGGTGAGTCCGGGTGTTTTTTTTCCATTTCATTGACTTGTTCAGCGAGCGTTAGCAGTGCGGCGTTCGTGTTAGCTTGAGGCGGAATATAGGCCCCATCGAGAATGAATGATGCGAACTCACGCGGCGAGTAGAATGGCTTACAGTTAAAAAACAGCGACTCCAAATGCGGGCTGCAGTGTGTGCTGAGCTCAGCGACGTACACCATTTTTTGTTGATATAGAAGCATATCCCGCCGCCTTTTGTTTTCCCCGATGATTCCATGTCTTGGTCTGCCCGATGAAGATGGAAGCGGGGAAGCATGGCGGCACCATCGGGTACAGCCTCACAAAGCCAAGTCTCCGTAAACCACATGGCGGCGGAACGTCCGAAGTCTTTACTGGTCTTTAACAGAAGATGAAGCTCGTCCATTTTGTTGGATAGGGAGCGTACATTCGCGAGGTAAATCGACGGGAACGCCAATCTGTATCCTCTCTTGCGGAGCTTCACTTGGATGCCGGCTCCCTTCCCTCTGTGGCGCCGCCTCCGCCTCCATGCGCCGAAAACCGCGGACGCCGCTGCGGTGAGTAACATTAGATGGCTCCCATTGGGTGTTCTGGTCACATCTAACTGGTAGGAGACGCTGAGATAGGAAATCCAGGGTAGCACCAGAACATGCTCCATGGATTATTTTACTCATCGTACCCCAGGAGCAGTCCGATACTGAAACTATACAACCTTCTCTCCAGTCACTGTGACACAATTTCAGATAAGTGAATAGATAAGAATATGGGTTGACAAAGTCTTCTGTGTTTCTACTACAATTACTGTAGATCTCATAATGCAATTGTTTTAAACATAACTACCAGTTTCCAAGTGTGAGAAACAATTAGTATAAAATACAGCAGTACATATTTTGGTTTAAGTCAGATGCAACATTATACAGGCGGAACGGTGGGCGACTGGTTAGCACATCTGCCTCACGGTTTTAAGGACTGGGGTTCAAATCCCGGCCCCGCCTGTGTGGAGTTTGCATGTTCTCCCAGTGCCTGCATAGGTTTTCTCTGGGCACTCCAGTTTCCTCCCACATCCCAAAAACATGCATCGTAGGTTAATTGAAGACTTTAAATTGCCAGTAGGAGTGAATGTGAATGGTTGTTTTGTTTATATGTGCCCTGCGATTGGCTGGCGATCAGTTCAGGGTGTACCCCGCCTCTCGCCCAAAAATAGCTGAGATAGGCTCCAGCACGCCCGGGACCCTAGTGAGGATAAGCGGAACGGAAGATGAATGAATGAAAGCCAATAACAACATGGGGCAAATGTGATGGTACGCAGGGCTGTTGGACTACTTTTATCGATGCATGATTTTGTGATTTCATGCCACGTTCACACAAAATACGACTCTAGTGAGGAAAAGCGGTACAGAAAAAAATGGATGGCAACATTATACAGCCATTTATTCATTACATGACAAGGCAAAGTTCATTGACTTTTTTATATAAACCTCAATAAATACTTTATAAAGTGACAGCATGGTTGTGTGTTTTGGCTTGTCTATCTGTTGGTGATTAAAAGCCAAATGTGGACTCAAGTGCTTAAGTTACCGGTAACTGCCTGTCAGGGCTGCTGTTTAAGCACCCTGAGTCCAACCCGTGAGTGTGTGTTTGTGTTTGCAGGGTTGACATGTTGGAGTCTAGCAGCTGCACCTTGTCATCCTAATTACACCTGACTGCTCTTAAGACGCTGTGGGACTCCAACTCGTCGCCAGACTATCAATGCTCTACGTCGAGTTTGTAGCCTAGCCACCTTGCCTATCTTTTTGCTTCCTGAAGACCTCGTGAGTTACCCTACCTAATTCTTGTTCTTTGTCCCCAGTCCCCAGTCTGCCATCTGCAGACTGCAGATGGCAGACTGCATCTCGGTCCAACTTGCAACCTGAATCCTGAAAGTGATGCACTGTCAATCTTCTTTTCCTTTTGGCTTGTCCCTTTCGGGGTCGCCACAGCGCATCATCCTGTTCCAAGTAAGCCCATCTCCTGCATCCACCTCTCAAACACCAACTGAGCTCATGTCTTCCCTCATGACATCCATCAACCTTCTCTTTGGTCTTCCTCTAGCTCTCTTGGCTGGCATCCTCATCATCCTTCTACCAATATACTCACTATTTCTCCTCTGGACGTGTCCAAACCATGGAAGTCTGCTCTCTCTAACTTTGTCTCCAAAACATCAAACCTTGGCTGTCCCTCTGATGAGCTCATTTCTAATTTTATCCAACCTGGTCACTCCAAGAGCGAATCTCAACATCTTCATTTCCGCCACCTCCAGCTCTGCTTCCTGTTGTCTCTTCAGTGACAACAGGAAGCAGCCATGATGTATGACTCTAATCCATACATCATGGCTGGCCTCACAACTGTTTTATAAAATTTGCCCTTCATCCAAGCAGAGACTCTTCTGTCACATAACACACCTGACACCTTCCTCCACCCGTTCCAACCTGCTTGGACCTGTTTCTTCACTGGATGGTTGACCCGAAGTATTTAAAGTCCTCCATCCTTGCTATCTCTTCTCCCTGTAGCCTTGCTCTTCCCCCACCACCCCTCTCATTCATGCATATATATTCTGTCTTACTTCGGCTAATCTTCATTCCTCTGCTTTCCAGTGGATGCCTCCATCTGTCTAACTGTTCCTCCACCTCCCCCCTGCTTTCACTGCAGATCACAATCTCATCTGCAAACATCATGGTCCATGGGGATTCCAGTCTAACCTCATCTGTCAGCCTATCCATCACTACTGCAAACAGGAAGGGGCTCAGGTCTGATCCCTGATGCAGTCCCACCTCCACCTTAAATTCATCTGTCACACCTCCAGCACACCTCACCACTGTTCTGCTGCCCTCGTACATGTCCTGTATTATACAGATCCTTTGTACTGTAGTTTATCTATCCTTTTTTTATTTTGCATTCCAAACCCAATGTTATGCTTTCAAACACATTCCTAAGATGCACCATGGCCATCTTCATGCTGTCAATCATTCACTGTGAAAAGATACAATTTTCCATGGCCTCTGCCATTATTATGGCCTCCAAATTTCCCATGGCAGCACAGTGCCAGACAAAGTAGCTGACATAACTGGAATGCATGTTAATAAATTCAGAGTAATCATGTTCTTGTTAAAGCAATATTTAAAATCAAATGCATTGATTTCTAGTCTCATAAAGGTTAAAATCTTGTTCAGAGAGTGAATGAAAAAAATATCGGGACAAGAAACAAAGCCTTAAGATACTATAAATATTCTTGAATTATTATGGAGTAGTTCATTAGCTTTGGTAGGAAGGGGTAGGAACTTTTATGATTGTGTTCCCAATGATGAAAAGACACTAGTGGGAAAATGGATTTGGGAAGGGACAAGGTAGCCTGCTATTTGGTGGAGCAGTCGGAACTTGGTGAAATTTTAAACCTGTCTATAGATCAGGGGGACTCATTCAGGGGCCCGCCGGATACCTATTTGTGGGCCCTGAACTGTTAAGCCCTTTCCTAGATCAGACGAAATCAGATGTTCTCGGTGTAGCAATATGCCGTAAGCCACACTTTACTTGGCACAGTGCAATGCGTCGTCACCAGCCCATTCATTGTGTATGTGATGCTGGTTGACCAAGACTTGTCTCCATGCCAACGATACACAGACAGCCTCTAAAAAAGCCCCCAATGTCATTCAAAATACTGTATGTTAATTTCTATAATCTATGTGCTTTAAGCATTTATTATTTTTTGTGCTAGTGATGATAAGTGGTACAGAAAATGGATGGATGGATGTATATTTGTTATTCGAGCTGTCCAGCTCATGTCACTGTCATGAACAGAACAGGGGATAGGACCCAAAAATGCACGACTCCAAAACAAATGGATAGTTTCCAAAAAGAGAGGTTTAATAGACGGGCATAGGTCGCTACACAGGCAGGCAATCCAAGAAAGGCAACAGTATCCAAAAACATGAGGCAAAGAGGCAAGGTCGATAATCGGAACAGGGTCAAGTCTTACTGTGAGTCTGTGACGTGGAAACAAGGAATGCTGGAACGCGACGACAAGGTACAACGAACTGGCAACGAGAGGGAATGAGACACGAGGTTAAATACAATAGGTAATTAGGGTGAACGAGGCACAGGTGGTGAAGATGCTCACAGGAGCAGGTGTGTGTGAAACAGGGGGGGAAGACAAAACCCGGAACACACACATGACAGTACCGCCCCCCCCCCTTAACAGCCGGCCCCAGACGGCCCTGGGGCCCCTGGATGCGCAACGTGGAAGTCCCGAATGAGCGAATCATCCATGATAAACGCAGACGGTACCCATGAACGTTCCTCAGGCCCATAGCCCTCCCAGTCCACCAGATATTGAAACCCCCTCCCCCTCCGACGAGATGACAACAGCCGCTTCACAGAGAAGACCGGGCCCCCATCCACAAACCGGGGGGGAGGAGGGGGCCTGGAAGGCGGGACCAGAGGGGACTCCCGGGCTGGCTTGAGGAGGCTGACGTGAAAAGCAGGGTGGACCCGCATCGACCTTGGGAGCCTCAGCTTCACGGTGACAGGGTTGATGATCTTTGTGATGGGGAAGGGCCCAACGAACCTGGGAGCGAGCTTCTTGGACTCCACCCGGAGTGGAATATGTTTGGTCGAGAGCCAAACTCGCTAACCGACTTTGTAGTTCGGGGCCGGTGTCCTCCGACGGTCAGCAGCGGCTTTGTAGGACCGTCCCTGGCGCAGCAGCATCTAGCGGGCTCGCTCCCAGGTCCTCCTGCAGCGTCTCACCAAGGTTAATGCCGCTGGAACTGTGGACTCTGAGAGATGGTTGGTAACCATGCACAACATGAAAAGGCGATAGACCAGTGGATGCAGAGGGGAGGGAATTGTGGGAGAATTCGACTCAAACCAGTTTCTGAGACCAGGATCGCGGATCCTGTGAAGCGAGACATCGGAGCCCAGTCTCCAGGTCCTGGTTCAGCCTCTCGGTTTGGCCGTTGGTTTCAGGATGAAACCCAGATGAAAGACTGACGGTAGCACCTATGAGATTGCAAAACTCCTTCCAAAATTGCAAAATGAATTGGGGACCCCTATCAGACACCACATTCTTGGGGAAACCATGGAACTTGAAAACCTGATTAATCATCAGCTCGGCAGTGTCTTGAGCTGAGGGGAGTTTTGGAAGTGCAATGAAGTGTGCCATCTTAGAGAACCTGTCAACAACTGTAAGAATGGTGGTATTGCCTTTAGAGGCCGGTAATCCTGTCACAAAGTCTACGGAAATGTCTGACCAAGGATGTTGTGGTATTGGCAGGGGTCGCAACTCCCCAGAAGGACGTTGATGAGAGGGCTTGTTAGCAGCACATACCTGGCAAGCATTGACGTAATCGATAACATCCCTCCTAACATTAGGCCACCAAAAGCGCTGTTCGACCACTGATTGCGTCTTGGCAATGCCTGGGTGACATACAGTTCGGTTCGTGTGAGTCCAGTGGATGACTCTTCCCCTTAAGGTCGGAACCACATAAAGCCTGTTTTCAGGGCAATCTTCAGGGATAGGAGTGTTTTTCAGAGCCCCTTTAACTGCAGTTTCAATGTCCCAAACAAAAGCGGAAATGAAACATGACTTGGGCAAAATAGTCTTAGGGTCGGACAAAGAATTCTCTTCGGAGAAAATACGTGATAAAGCATCTGGCTTAGCATTTTTAGAACCAGGTCGGTAGGATAACGTGAAATTAAATTTCGTGAAGAAGAGAGCCCATCTAGCCTGCCTCACATTTAATCTTTTAGCAGTTTTAATATACTCAAGGTTCTTGTGATCTGTCCATACTAAAAACGGAGTCTGTGCCCCCTCTAGCCAGTGCCTCCACTCCATCAAAGCCACCTTGACTGCCAGCAGTTCACGGTCACCAATGTCATAATTTTTCTCAGCTGGGGTCAGTTTTTTGGAGAGAAAAGCACAAGGATGTAATTTATCATCCTTGAGAGATTTCTGGGAGAGCACTGCTCCTATTCCGGCATCAGACGCATTGACTTCTACCACAAACTGCTGTTTGAGATCTGGCAAAGTAAGGATGGGAGCGGAGGTAAAGCTCGACTTAAGTTTTTGAAAAGCTGCCTGACAAAGTGGGTTCCATACAAAAGGTTGGTGTGGCGAGGTAAGATCATGCAAAGGAGAGGCTATAGAACTGAATTTTCTGATGAATTTTCTGTAGAAGTTTGCGAACCCTAAGAACCTTTGTACATCTTTGCGTGACGTGGGAGTAGGCCAATTAATAACTGCATCGACTTTGCAAGGGTCCATTTTGACTTCACCTTGAGCCAGGACGAAACCCAGAAAAGAAACGGACGCCTTGTGGAACTCACATTTCTCAGCCTTGACATATAGTTGATTCTGCAGTAACTGCTGCAAAACAGAGCGGACATGAATAATGTGAGTCTCCTCATCCGGGGAGAATATCAAAATATCATCCAAATAATCCAAAGGTCACGCAGGACCTCATTGACAAGGTTTTGGAAAACAGCCGGAGCGTGAGTAAGCCCAAAAGGCATTACCAAATATTCATAATGTCCCGTTGGTGTGTTGAATACTGTTTTCCATTCATCCCCCTCCCTTATCCTGACTAGATGATATGCATTTCTTAAGTCCAGTTTGGTGAAAATCTTGGCTCCCTCCAGGAAGTCAAAGGCGGTGGAGATGAGAGGAAGAGGGTACCTGTTTTTTACCGTGATCTCGTTGAGACCCCGGTACTCGATACAGGGTCGCAGGGTCTTGTCTTTCTTGTCCACAAAGAAAAATCCTGCTCCCGCAGGGGATGAAGATGGGCGAATGATCCCGGCTGTCAGTGATTCTTCCACGTACTCCTTCATGGCCTTGTGTTCCGGCCCTGAAAGAGAACAACCTCCCTCGTGGGGGTGTGGTTCCAGGCAGCAAGTCAACAGCACAGTCATAAGGTCTGTGGGGTGGAAGGGATTTGGCCTTGGACTTGGAAAAAACATCTTTAATATCCTGGTAACAGGTGGGCACTTGAGATAAATCAGGATCCCCAGATGGGGTCTGTGGATTGTCCTTAGAAACATAGCCCTGAACGTCACATGGCGGCTTGAAACAGTTCCGGGCACAATTGCTGCCCCATGACATCACCTGCCCAGAGGACCAGTCAATGTGGGGGTTATGTAATTTCAACCATGGGTTCCCTAAAATAAGGTCATGATTCATGGCGTCAAAAACATGAAAACTAATGCGTTCAGAGTGAGAATCAGGAAATGTCAATGTGAATGTTTGGGTGCGGTGAGTGATCTTGCCCATAAAACTGCCGTCTGCAGCATAGGTGTTGCGGTGGCGTTTTATTTCAAAGGTTCTAAGGTGCATACATCTAACGAGGATGGAGTTGAGTAAGTTTGCGTCAGAACCAGAATCAATTAATACAGGTGTATGAATTTCTTGATCAGGAGAGCATAGTGTCACTTTAGGAAGAACCCGTGTAGGGTCTTCCTTAAGGAAATTCAGACTCACCTCTCCCGTGCCCTTGCTACCGGCACCAGCAACTTTGACGTGACAGTTGCTCACGGAATGACCCAACTGACCGCAGTAGAAGCACCGCCCTTCCCTCAGCCGGCGTTGACATTCCTCAGGGCAGAGACGGAACCTGCCCAGTTGCATGGGTTCATCCGTGGGGACGCTAGCCAGTGGGTTGAGACCGGAACCAGGGGAACTGCCTTGGTTTGGCTGGTCACCGAGGCTCGTCCTCCAAGTGCGCGGTGACGCAGCCCTCCGGCCTCCGCTGATCTCCATCCAGCTCGCGATCCAAAAGCCTCTTGTCGATTTTTATGGCGAGAGCGATGAAAGTGTCCAAGTCGGTCGGCAGGTCTAGCGGGACTAAATGATCCTTGACGGCGGGGGATAGTCTTTGAAAAAAGGCATCGAGTAGCGCCCGATTATTCCAATGACTCTCAGCTGCTAGAATGCGAAACTCAATCGCGTAATCTGACACCCTGCGCTTGCCTTGTTGTAAGGTGACAAGGGAGCGAGCTGCCTCACGATCTGGAGTGGAAAATTGAAAAATTTGCTCCATAGTCTTTACGAACAAAGCCCATGAATGACACGCTGCTCCATTCAGCAGTAGCCCACGCCTCCGCACGACCAGTCAGGTGGGAAATGACGAAAGCGATTTTTGCCCGCTCGGTGGGGAAGGCAGCTGCCTGCAGCTCAAAGTGGAGTTCGCACTGCGTGATGAACGGCTTAATGTTCCCAGAATTTCCAGAGAACCTCTCCGGTCGAGAGAGCTGTGGGCAGACAGCAGCGGAGGTGGCAGGTGGCTGCATGATGACTGCTTCACATGGAAACACTGTGGCGGTATTGGGTGTGGTGCCAACTGGTTCCTTCTCTTGAATAATTTTCATAAGAAGTTCAAACTGCGAGGCCACCTGTCTCATCATATTGTCCTGATGCCTTAATAGTCCCTCTAGATGAAGGTGGAGGGCAGCAATCTACTCATCCTGCTTCGAGAGGCGTTGACCCTGCGCTTGAAGGGCTTTGCGCACCGGGTCTGAGTCTGCTGGGTCCATGTTATGGCCAGTTCGTTCTGTCATGAACGGAACAGGGGATAGGACCCAAAAATGCACGACTCCTAAACAAATGGACAGTTTCCAAAAAGAGAGGTTTAATAGACGGACATAGGTCGGTATACAGGCAGGCAATCCAAGAAAGCCAACAGTATCCAAAAACATGAGGCAAAGAGGCAAGGTTGATAATCGGAACAGGGTCAAGTCTTACTGTGAGTCTGTGACGTGGAAACAAGGAATGCTGGAACGCGACGACAAGGTACAACGAACTGGCAACGAGAGGGAATGTGACACGAGGTTAAATACAATAGGTAATTAGGGTGAACGAGGCACAGGTGGTGAAGATGCTCACAGGAGCAGGTGTGTGTGAAACGAGGGAAGACAAAACCCGGAACACACACATGACAGTCACTTGTGCATGGGCAGTGACGTCACGATGGCTTGAAGCAGAAAGTGTGACTCAATCAGTGGAATATTGGGTGTGTACCTTCTGGTTTTGTTTGGTTGTGTACGTTAATGACAAAGTGAGTAGCAACATAGAAGTATACGTTAAGTGCCTTGTTGGCATTACCCATTAATTAATTGTTGCACCAGAATCTGTTATTAGAGTGTTTTACAGCAGGGGTTCTTAACCTTTTTTTACCTTAGGGCCCAACCTTTCCTGTACAAAGTGGTCCCGGGCCCATTCAGATATGATGATTTGTGGTGACTTTTATTATGTTTGTATTCAATCACTAAATCAAACCCGCAAACCTAGTAAGGATAAGACGTTCGGAGAATGGATGGGTGGATAACTAAATCATATTCACTTAACGTTTAAATAGCTAAAACTTTAACTTAAATTATCCCACGTCACTGTGATAAGAGCACCTGTACATGATCTGCTTCCGTGTCTACAAAGCTTGGCAAAACATCTGGAGTTCGCAGCATTATTTTTAATGAAGTTGTTGGTTTTCAGACTTAGATTCATAACCTCGTGGAACACTGGTGACATCCTTTTTGCTACAAGGTTTTCAGTTCACTGTGGAGAAAATAGTTGGTAAGTATCTGCCTGATGACACCGTAATGCTGGCCAGTCATTAACGCTGGACCATCACTGTACACTCCAACAAAGTTCTGCCAGTCCAGCCCGTGCTCAGTAAAATATCTATCCACACAACCTAAACATTCCTGAGCCATAGCTTGTGTTGGGAGGTCTCTACAAAACAGTATGTCTTCATTCACGATCAAATCTTTTTAGAATTATCCTATATATATTTCGTCGAGTACTCAAGTAATCGCTGTTGGAAGCCATATCTGTGGCTCAGTGTCGTTTGACAGTGCGATGGTAAACAACTTCTTTGCAGCGGTTGCTCCGATATTCACACGGCACAGCAGCAGGCAGACCAAGCTCCTTTACTATGGTGAATGCTTTTTTACTCTGTGCTACACGTCTTGCTACGAAGTAGCTGGCTTTAAATGCACTTTTAGACCTGCTAATCATTGACACGATGGACATTTTCTGAAGCTGTATCCCATTTTCTTTTCTCTTGAAAAGATGAACAGGCTTTCTTTCAAGTGTTGAATGATTGGATTCTATATGGCGCTTAAGTTTTGACAGCTTCATTGCTTTGTTGGCGAGCGCTAATCCACACTCCATACACTGGACTCTTGGCTCTGCCTTGTTACCTCCATTCACAAAGCCGTATTTAATTAAGTCAAGATTGTAGTTAAATTTTTGTCCTGGTCTTTTTTGTCTTGGTGAGGTTCGGCATCACCTTCGATTTCCATTTTTCGTTCTAAATACTTATCCATGATTTTCGCTGATAGGTTTCTTCTTCTACTTATTGAGGTTTCTTCTTCTGCTTATTGTGTACAGGTAAATATCTGATGCCTTATTGCCACCTAGTGGCAGGAAGCTGTATTGAAATTGAGCACCTCCTTGACAAAAGCAACAGCTCTGATGTATTGAATTGGTAACATACGCTGCCCTACGGCCCTTTTGCCCACAGGTGCAAAACGTAAATTATTTTGCGGTCCACTGAATGGCGCTCATGGCCCAACCTTGGGCCGCAGCCTATTGTCTCCCAAGTCATGAAAACTAAAGCCCGTCCTCGAGCTGCAGGACTGTGTGGGCATGTCTGCTCCCCTTTAGCTGACAATCAAGCATGTGCGTGTCAAGTATGTGTATTTCACAGCCAGTGTGTGGCTCACAGGTTCACAAGCTGACTGTCACTGTGTGTATTAAACAGTTAACTTTCCCTGATGTGTCACTGTTAAGTGGACGCATACATGACACAAAACCAAGTGAGGTGGTGACGTCTTGGATGAGCAGATGTTGTACTGGCCAGCTCACTGCCTTGTTAGCTTGCTATCCAATTAGCTTGTGAGCTAGCGCATGTAATAGACAGTTGTCTTTCCCAGAAGTATCTCCCTTGTAAGAGCCAGTGCGGGGTGCGGCTGTGTCGTGTTGGACGGGGCACAATGCCGTTACGCCACACTGCGGGTAGCTACTACCCGTCTCGGCATTGTTCCAAGAGACACTGTATCCCAAATAAAACAAAACACATAATTCTTGTTGTTTTTATGGGTTGTAGGCATAGCTTGATGGCCGACTGCATGCTGTAGTGGAAGAAATGTGCCAGGTTATTTTCGATAAGGTAGTGGCAATAGCGCCAAATAGCCACTGAAGGTGCTCTATAATGACATACTAGGGGAGGGCCGACTCATGCTGTTCCCTGGTTGTGTCAGTGCCAGAGGTCCTAGGATTTTGGTGGCCCTAAACAAGATTTTATGTGGCCCAAATATATAATTATATGTCCCGTTCACATTACATTTGGGGCCCAAAATGACATGTACAGTAATTGCGTTGAGAAAAAAAACACTGACATGACTTTACAGGGTCTTTAAATATTGTTATTTATTCTATGTGCAGGTCCACTTACCAATCTGTGTCTGGATATTATTTCTCTCTTAGAAATCCATACATACATACACACTTGAAGGTTGAAGTGCCAATATATATTTATTTCTTCGTAGTGGTTCCTTTGTTTTTAAATTTAAAAAGAAAAATGTTCTCAACCCCCTCCTGATATAGCTGTTTTGGATTTATGAGAGGAGTCATGTTATTATTTTTATTCAATTGTTTATTCTCAGGCGACACGGTTGCCGACTGGTTAAAGCGTATGCCTCACAGTTCCGATGACCGGGGTTCAATCCCAGGCCCCGCCAGTGTGGAGTTTGCATGTTCTCCCCCTGCCTGCGTGGGTTTTCTCCGGGCATTCCGGTTTCCTCCAACATCCCAAAAACATGCGTGGTAGGTTAATTGACAACTCTAAATTGCCCGTAGGTGTGAATGTGAGTGTGAATGGTTGTTTGTTTGTATGTGCCCTGCGATTGGCTGGCAACCAGTTCGGGGTGTACTCCGCCTCCTGCCCGATGATAGCTGGGATGGGCTCCAGCACGCCCGCGACCCTAGTGAGGAGAAGCGGCTCAGAAAATGGATGGATATTTATTCTCATGGAAATTATATTTTATTTCAGTTCATATTTTTGTTGTTGTATTGAATAAAAAGAACATATAACAGTATATTTGCATGCGGGCTTGACCTCCATCGATCCATTTTCTGAGCCGCTTCTCCTCACTAGGGTTGCGGGCTGGGCTTGACCTACTTCAATAAATATACATTTGACTCATTGAAAAAATTATTTGTGGCACTCTAAAATTTTAATTTGAGTACCCCGGCGATACATGTATGATGGGGAAGGTATCTGTTATAGTGCCCTAAAGGCTGTACCTGTGCAGAATTTGATGAAGACACCAATAATGTGACCACCTAAGAAGAAAAATGCAATATTAAATAATTTAGGGTAGCCATGAAATATTGCACAGTGTTATAAACTTGTCATATACAATAAATCACACAGCACTAGTATGCAGACAAATCAGAAGTGCATTGATTATGCTATGAAACGCGCAGGTAATATTTTTGCAGAGCCAGTTTTCAAAATATACTGTATGTGTAAGGGGAAGACAGCAGATCATAAAAATCACTGCAAGCCATGTGGTTGAAGGATGTCATTGATGGAGATGGGCCTGAGAGAGGGCAAACGAGAGAGAAGCTGTCCTCTAAAGATGGAACTTGATGTGACATGTGTACATTGATATCATTCGATACGAAAACGATTCCTCATAAGTGCCAGAATGGTGGAGAAGGAAGACTTCAGTGTCGTTGGCAAAGCAATGGAGCAAAAGAGAAGCCATGAAAGATCATCATATTTTTTTTAACGAAAAAATAGTTTTTACCCTGAGGCTACCTTTACATTATGCTACCGGCAGCCACGGCATCCCTGTTTGCCTGAAACGAAGTGATCCATGGGACTTTCGCCATGTTTGTGTCCATATTCAAGGCCTGCTAAGTTTTCTCACTATCACTGTGTATGTGATGGGCCGATGGGAGAAGGGGCTGCTGAGTACCAGAGGCTAAAAGGCACTACAGATGCTAGAAAAAAAAAAAAAGTTCTTTGCTTCACGCTGCTGCAGCCGCTGTTTGCTTAAATAGGTATTGTGTTTGGCTTCCGTCCATACAACGTGAACCACACACGGAGCGCCTCACAGTGGCCATGAGATGATTTGGTGAATTGATACTGAATTGAGGCCAGAATAATTGCTGAATCAATATTTTTACCGACCTCTAAACGATATAATATTATAAGTGATGGTTGGTGCAAGCTCTCAGGCCGGCAACGCTGTAGTCTCTGTCCGTTGACTGGACGGCGGAATAAAATTGTCACAGGTATCATTCAAAACATTAACGGTGAAGTGTTCAGTTCGCATTTGTGAGTTTTTGTGGGGCACAAGTCAGTGCAAACTGTAGGCCGGTCCCAAGCCCGGATAAATGCAGAGGGTTGCGTCAGGAAGGGCATCCGGCTTAAAACCTTGCCAAACAAATATGAGCGTTCATCCAAAGAATTCCATACCGGATCGGTCGTGGCCCGGGTTAACAACGTCCGCCACCGGCGCCGTCAACCTGCAGGGCGCTGTTGGAAATTCAGCTACTGTGGGTCGAAGTCGAAGTCAAAGAAGAAGAAGAAGAAGAGGTGGAAAGCGCGTTCTTCGGCAGAAAGAGAAGAGGAAAACACAGAGCCTAGAACTGAATGTGGGGACTTTGAATGTTGGGACTATGACAGGAAAATCTCGGGAGTTGGTTGACATGATGATTAGGAGAAAGGTTGATATATTGTGTGTCCAGGAGACCAGGTGGAAAGGTAGTAAGGCTAGAAGTTTAGGGCCACAGTTCAAATTATTTTACCATGGTGCAGATGGGAAGAGAAATGGAGTCGGGGTTATTTTAAAGGAGGCGTTTGCTAAGAATCTGTTGGAGGTGAAGAGTGTCAGTTCGAGTGATGAGGCTGAAATTTGAAATTGAGGGTGTTATGTGTAATGTGATTAGTGGCTATGCCCCACAGGTAGGATGTGACCTAGAGGTGAAAGAGAAATTCTGGAAGGAGCTAGATGATGTAGTTCTGAGCATCCCAGACAGAGAGAGAGTC